>NC_080049.1:19140762-19143935 GCF_026212465.1 Amaranthus tricolor
CTCTATATATTTGCCTTATAAGTCTTTTAAAAAAATACTGTTTAAATTAAGATAGCAAAATATAAGCACAAATACTAAAAAGATAATAAATGTGAAATTATGAAAAATAAATATTGATGACATTACAGTGTTAAGTAAATTTATCAGTCTACTAAAAAAATAATAGTTTAAATTGGGGTTTGATCCATTAATCTTAAATTACAAATATGTTATCCCAACCATTGATCTATAGAAATTTTTGTTACAATTATTCAATCTTTAAATTATACTTCCTCTGTTCTGTATTTCTTGCTACAATTGCATGAGCACACATATTTAAAAAAATGATTGACCTACAATGTAGCTGATTGTTTACTTTATAGAGTATAGTATTTTAAAATTATTAATTGAAAAAGAAAAAGGAAAAATAGATTGTTAGGAATAGATAAAGATTAAATAATGGTAGGTATAAAAGTTAAAGAGGTATAGAGTAGGATAAAAATAGGGGTAGGTAGAACTTTAAATGATTGTTTTATTACTAAAAACAGAAATGTAGCAAGTAATATGAAATTGCCAAAAATAGAAAATGTAGCGGGTATTATGGAACGGAGGAAGTATAATATATTAGTAAAGGGACCAAAGCCAAAATTATAAAATATCGCATTTTCAGCAAGGGGGTCGGGCCTTCGCCAACTCGTTGTGGCTTCGCCTATGATCATATTTGAATCAAATGTACCATTTTATTTGATACCAATTTCAAGAAAAGGATCACTTCAAAAAAAAATTTAAGAAAAGGAAAGTGGGACAACATGAAAAAAAAGTGATAAGGCAAAATATGTAAAGGAAAAAATTGTCATTTAATGACAATTATGTAAATAGTTATTCTATAAAGGTATAAGTAAGAAGAAAATGTTACCTAAAACGGAAATGAAACTGTAACTATAAATATGCCAAAACTGAAAATTAGATATTAATATCCCTAATATTTTATAATTTTTTAGTTTTGGGTCATAATGGACAAAATTAAAATGACTCGTTAAATTAAGTGCTCTTTTTATTTTTGTGAAGCTGCACACTATTATTGGTGAATGTATTAAGTAACCAAGGCTAGCATGTTGAAGAAGAGGAGCCTTGGGATTAGTAAAAATTATTGAAGGCAACCATGGGTGAGTTAATTATTTGTTAGAAACTGGAGGTTGAAGAAGATAAGTAGGTAGAAGAAGAGGAACCTTTAGGAAGGTGTTATGTTGTTTTGGGCCTGTTACCTATTGTTTTGGACTATTGCTTGTTAGTTTTTTTACTTTATTTTTTTTTTAAATTTGTTTATGGTCAATTGTTGTGGAGTGCCAACGATTTAAACTAGGAAATTGTTGAAAAATACCTAGAAAAACAATACTTTTGTAAAAAACTACCTAGAATATTTTTTTGTCAAAAAATACCTATGAAATTTTTTTGTTTGTGAAATAGTACCCACTAACGGATTTCTAAAATTGCGGTTACATTTTCAAAATTTTTTTTTACAAAAATAGACAAAAAAAGGAAAAAGGGGAAAATACGTGGGTAAACTAATGTGGGTTGGACTTATCAAACTGAAGCAAATTTCTCCCAAATCAATTAGGGAAAGCATTCTCAAAAACCAGACTTAGGGTTTCGAAACCCACCTTGCTCCAAGATGCTATAATTCGTTCTTCCTATTATTCCATTAATCTTCTTTCTTCAGGTAAGTTTTAATTTGTTTCAAACTTTTGATTTACTTTATTTAAGTTGGATCATGAAGAGTATTAATGTTAGAATATGTCATGAGGGGTTTTTTGTTACTAAAGAACAAAGTACAATGTATGAAGGGGGTGGGATAAAATTAGTGACCAATGTTGATGAAATTGCTTACTTTGATATTGTCGATTGGATTAAAAATGATTGTGGATGTCAAGATGTTGGTAGAATATTTTTTAGAAAGACTAATTGTAGTTTATTCAATGGTAGGAAGGAGATAATTGATGATTGTGAAATCACTAATTTCTTGAAGTCTCCTGAAAAAGATGGATGGTATAATTTTATGTAGTACATGGAGGGACCGACTTGGGGGAGAAAGAATTGGTTAATGTTGATGTGGACAATGTCTTAAAAAGTGGAGTTTGTAGGACTAATGGACCACATAAGAAGGATAAGAGGCCAAAATTGAAGTTGATTTCTTCCAAAAAAAAAAATGTTTAGCTGAGAAACAAGGAGCTTTAAGGATTGAGTCTAATGCTGAAGAAAAATGATAATGATGTTGATAGTGATAATGATGTCGAGCTAAGTGATGGAGATTATGAAGATGGTAATGTTGATGATCTTTTTGTTGAGAACATTGATATTAGATTGGAAGAAGGAGCTCCAAGGAATGAGTCTTATGTTCTAGATGTATTGAATCGAGAGCATGCGGATGAGGAAGCTAGGAACAATTACCAGGATACTGATGATGAATTGGTTGAGTCTAATGTTGAATTAAATAGCTTGGATGGATCCGATGACGAGAAGGAAAAGCATTATCCAGTATTCAACCCAGATGTTGACTTTAAGGGTAAGGTAAACCTTTCTTTAGGCTTAAAATGTCCTTCTAATAATGTGTTTAGAAAGGCTTTAAGGCATCATGCTATTAAAAATGGATGCAATTACTATTATTTGCACAATGGTGGTAAAAGGGTGAGTGTTTATTGCTTTAGAAAGTGTGGTTGTAAAAAAGTGAAAGAAAAGTTTAAAAAATGCTTTCTTACACAAAAAACTATATGTATATTTAAGATTTATGCTGTGAAATTGAGGGAAGAGGAGACTTTTCATATTAAAACTTACAGATCTAAGAATACTTGTGGACACCAACATGAAAACAACAATGTTAGCGCTTTGTATTTGGCTGAGAAGTATTTAGAAGATTGGAGAGAAAATTCGGGTTGGGATTTAAATACTTTCATAAAAAGAGTAAATAGGGAGTGTGGATGTGAAGTGAAATATCACAAGTGCTATAGCGCAAAAAGAATTGCCATGAGCATGATTTATAGGGATGCAAATGAGGAGTATAGTAGGGTTTGGGATTATGCTGAAGTAATAAGAAAGTTTAATCTAGGTAGTACAGCAATAGTGAGGTATATTGGGATAGAATCTTCCCCTCCATTATTTCAAAGAATGTATATATGTTTAAAAGATTTAAGGAAGGT
>NC_080049.1:19151535-19201535 GCF_026212465.1 Amaranthus tricolor
TGGTAGGTTTTAGGAGGGCTTTTGATACAACAGTAAGTGTGAACAATGGATAGAACGTTTGAAAGGCGGGTTTTAATTTTAATTTTGATACAACAGTAGCTACTGGAACGTCGTTCTTTTAATTTTTAAGAAACAATATTTGCTACGGGCTTCGAGGGAGAACCGCAGCAATTTCATTATAATGGCACTTAATTGCTCCGGGCATCAAACATCCCCAGCAAAAAACAACAACATAATAAAGCAGTTAACAGTTATTTGCTGCGGTCACAAGCAAAACCACAGCAATTAATTGTTTTTTTTCTAATTCTTTTTCCTATTTATTGCTGCGAATATACAAAAACCGCAGTAAATACATTTTTTTCCATTAGTTATATATATATATATATATATATATATATATATATATATATATATATATATATATATATATATATATATATATATATATATATATATATATATATATATATATAGAGAGAGAGAGAGAGAGAGAGACGCGCACACACACACACACATATATATAAATATATAAATATATATATATATATATATATATATATATATATATATATATATATATATATATATATATATATATATATATATATACATATATATATATATATATATATATATATATATATATATACATATATATATATATATACATATATATATATATAGATATATATATATATATATGTATATATATATATATATATATATATATATATATATATATATATATGTATATATATATATATATATATATATATATATATATATATATACATATATATATATATATATATATATATATATATATATACATATATATATATATATATATATATATATATATACATATATATATATATATATATATGTATATATATATATATATATGTATATATATATATATATATATATATATATATATGTATATATATATATATATATATACATATATATATATATATATATATATATATATATATATATATATATATATATATATATATATATATATATATATATATATATATATATATACATATATATATATACATATATATATATATACATATATATATATATATATATATATATATATATATATATATACATATATATATATATATACATATATATATATATATACATATATATATATATATATATACATATATATATATATATATATATATATATATATATATATATATATATATTTATATATATATATATATCCAGTGCGAACTAAGTTTTATTACGAACCGTGCGAGCCTAGTTATTTTCATATCAATGTGTTAAGTACTTCCTTAAAAATGAAGTCAATATCAAAAATTTTCATATCAATGATAGAAAATGAGGGCAAAAATTTTGAATGGAAGTGTGACATGTGTCCCAAATTATTTCTTTATTAATATATTTTAGTATTTATTATTGATCATTGAAAGATTATAGATTTTCCATCAATATATTATATTTTAATTTAATTTGTCTATTTTTATCATGTATGATTAATTATTAAAAAAATATTTATATGAATCATAAAAGATATAAATTGAATATTACATACTATAATATAATTTTTGAGCTTAAGACTTAAGATTGTGTAAATGAAAGATAGAAAATTAATACTTATATTTTTATCTTCTTTTGGTTGGATCATTTTAGTATTGATAACGGTTTGATAAATCAACTTTTAATTTTCTTTATGGTTAATTTGGAACAAAAATTATAGGTTTACATAAGGAAATATAGTGTATCAAAAGATCACATATATTTATAGCCAATCAACAAAATATTACATGTTTTAATATGTTAAATATTTCCTTAAAATAAAGTCAGTATCAAAAATTTCCATGTCAATTAATGAAAATAGGTGGGAAAATTTTTAATGAGAGTGTGACACGTGTTCCAAGTTGTTTCTTCATTAGTATATTTTATTTTATTGATTATTGATGATTGATTTACTGATTTATTGATTATTGATGATTATTAATTGATTATAATTATTACTATAATAGTTGTATTCGTATATTTTTAGTATGATTTAGTCGTTTTATTATTCTATTAGTCGTATTTCATACAATTATCATAATATTTGTCGTATTAATATAATATTAGTTGCATTAGTCTATTATGAGTCACATTATCTCTTGTTATATTCACGACTACTTTCTGACCAAACAATAAACAACCTTTTGGTCGCAAAAAATTAAATAATATTTCTCAAACTTTATACGAAAAATATATCAGCTTTCAGATAGCAGCTAATCGTGATCTGGCCGTAGTTTCAGGGCCGTCTCGTTTAATTTTTGGGCTCTAGAGCAAAAAATGAAAAGGACCCCTAGACCCTGAAAACCTAAAACGTATTATATAATATTCCTTTTGTTTTGTTTTTTTTTAACTAGTTTTTACAAATCCTAATAATTCATATTGTATAGAAAAAAATACCGTGAATAATACAACTTTTTTTGTTAATTTCTCTACAATAATAACAACTTTTAATTAACTATAAATAACACCAAGTTAGGGGGTTTTTTCTTATATAATACCAACTTTTTTTGAAAGAAAGTCTAGATACTAAGATTCAAATAAAATTCAAATCTAAATACAAATAAAATCAAATCAGAATACAAAACATCCACAAGTCAAACCGAGACTTCATCAACCCAAAGCTCATCATAGAGGCCACACACTGCTCATCTAGCTAAGCTATGGGCAATCCTATTATATTCACATAAACAAAACTTTTTGATTTTTAATATGTTAGATATTGTATGAAAATATCTCCTAAGTTGATATTATTATGGTTAATTAAAAGTTTGTATTATTGTAGAAAAATAAACAAAATATTGCATTATTTCAGATAATTTTTTCTATTATAAAATAGCAAAAAAACATAGATTATATTTAAATTAATATCAACTATATAAGTAAAAAAAAACATAACTTTTAAGCTCTAAAAAATTTAGAGCGTTGGGCAATTGACCGCTTTGGTTAATCCACGACTATTCAGTAGACATAATCTAAGTTGCACTAAAATGGACACGAACTCATAATTACAAATGTTTTTCGGATAGTGTATTGGTCGTTGCAGGCTCATTACAAATTAAAAAGCACGGTAGAGTGAGTCAAGTTACCGATATTTTAATTAATTTTAGGTTACTTTCTAAACGAGTTTTTTTTTTTTTTTTTTCTTCTTTTTCTTTTTAGGAAATGTAAACGAGTTTCTTGGTCAGAATAAAATATGATTTAATGATCAGGGCACAGATCACAATACTGTAATTCCACTGTTTTGCTTTTTAGCTTTATTTGTATTGGACACAAAAATTTAGAAAATGTGGATACAACATATAATTATATCTTTTATTTTTTCTTAATTAAAGAGGAAAAAAATTAGTGAGTTATAGAGTATTATAAAAATTTAGGCGTAAAATAGATATTTATATGATTGTTTTATTACTAAAAATAGAAATATAGTAATTAATATGAAACTGTTAAAAATGAAAAATATAGCAAGTATTATAGAATGGAGAAGTATTATTTTAATTTTCCAAATATTTAAAATAGCTTATTGATACATCTACCTTAATCTGATAAGGATCACTTACTTCTATTATATTTGTATTTATTTTATAAATAATTCAATAAATTTGATTATTAAAAATTATGGTCTAGTTTTATATAAAGACTAAAAGTTTCATTAATTGTACAATTGAGCTCACTCTCATGTAGCTTCCAGGTTGTATAAATAAACTTTATTCTTTAGACATTACCTTTTAAAGTTATAAAGAGGTAAAAAAGAATTTGTACAATATTTTTGGGTTCAACGCAACCTTCCAGCATTATCTATCTATTTACGATATTTAACCTTTAATAATTTAAAATATATTCTCTGAGATTGCTCAATATGGCTGAAAGATTGAAAAATAGGAAAGAGAGTGTTTTAGTGGGTATATTAGAAATTATTACATGTGATTATGTCCTTTACTAAAGTAATTATTATTATTACACTCCTTTTTTTATTTACTTTTTATATGGTTTTCAATTTAAATTTAAAATCTCAATATCTCTAAATATATATAATAAAAAATTATAAAAATACATAATAAAAAAGTATACATTAAGACGAATCTAACGATATCTCACATGGATATATTTTATCTTCTAAATATGTGTCACAAACATTAATTAAATTTTTCTCTACTTAGGGTGAAATATTCTAAATGAGAAAAACATTAGAAAACAGAGAGAGTAGGTGTTAATATAAAAAAGCTAACTAAATTGAGAAGCTATTAGTAAATAATGGTTATTTTCGAGATTAATAAATCACCCTTATATGGTACGATTAGATAGGGTGAAAGTATTGTTGTTTTAATTTATCATTTTTTTTGTTTTGTTTATTTTATTATTATTTTTTTTTGTCATTTTGTGGTGATTTATAAATCAAGGCGATTGATTAGAAATTTTTGAACTACAATATAAAAGATTTCAAATGAATTTTTAGATAAGATTAGAAAAGAAAATCTGAGACCACAAGTAAAATAAATCAAATAGACGAAGGTAATAATTGATGAGGGGATAAGAAATCTTGTTAAACTCGGAAACCGTTGAACATAAAATTAAATATATATTTCATTGTGTCACATTATTAATTTATTGATTATACATCACCACTTCACCAGACATCAAGTAAACAAATGACTTAGCTTCTATACTTCAACTCACATTTGTATATTGTAGTTGTTGTAACGACTACAATATTTCAAATAGACAATAATGATATTACGTAGATAAAGTACAAATAAAGCATTTGCTAATATTAACTTCAAAATGTTTTTCTTCTAAATGTTTACAATATTATAAAATGAAGCATATGCCACTTCCTCTTTACCATGAAAATTTTGTTACTAGTATTGGTAGGGCAAATTAGAAAAATTAGATAAAATTTTATTTTAGGATAAAATAGGAAAAAAATATGTGGATAAGATTAAAATTTACGTTAAATATATGAATAATGATTAAAGCAAAAGAGTAAAATGTGGATTTTAACTAAAATAGAAATATTACAAATATAATTTTACAAAATAAAAAGAAAAGTGCGCAACCTTTCGTGAGAAATCAGTAGCTTAATATATTATTATCAGAGTCATAGATTTTATTGATGATTCACCGATCATAAATTGGTAAAATGATTATACAGCTGTTTATGGATGGGTTATCCGCAAGGTTCAACCCATTTGAGTCGAAAAAACAAACGGATCTTATTATATATATATGTATATGTATATATATATATATATGTATATATATATATATATATATGTAAATATATATATATATATATGTAAATATATATATATATATATATATATATATATATATATATATATATGTAAATATATATATATATATATATATATATATATATATATATATATATATATATATATATAATTTTCTTTAAATCTTTATTTTAAGACAAATTACCGGAAGATCATAACCTGTTGGCATGATCAGTTTCCTTTTAAGTACAGGTTTTAGGAAGTAAGTCATATTAAGCTAGGTGTTCTAGGAAAAATAGTTGCACATAAAGGTTATTGGAAGAACGCAGGCAGAACGTGTTATCAATAACTAGGCAGATGATGTTCTATTTATCAATGCAGGAGTTGTGAGTTAGTAAGTAGGCTCTACCGTTCTCGATATAGCATACAACGCAATTATGTTTAAGACTTAATCCAATTAGTACGATAAGTCGTATGTTATGAACTAACAATAAGAACATAAAAATATGAAATAGTTATTTAATAATAAAATTAAAAGCTCGTTTGCGCGCTAGAAAAGAGGGCGGGTAGCGGCAAATAAAGTTAGCTCGTTAAAGCGGGAGGACTTTTGAAACTTTAGGCCCGTTGGCAGGTTTTTAGGGGCAAACCCAGTCCTCTTTCAATCCAAACCCGCTCATAAACACCTCTAAATGATCATAACGAAATCAAACTATTAAATAAATTTGTAAAATTTATGTATCAAGAATACAATATATATATGGAAATACAAATAAATTTGGACGACGCTGACCCATTCATGAAATTCTAGAAAACTAGTCGTAGTATGTCATGTGGGTTGTTTATAGTGGAGTAAGTTACAAGTTAATTACAAGTAACGAACATGGGTTGTTTATAGTGTCTTACGGTGCAGTAATCTAAGTCCTATTGAGATATTTTAGAGGGGGAGAAATAAGAGTACCATAAACTCATGTATAGCCTACAATCTACATTAGAGTAAGAAGTTATTGCGGAAATTACGGAAAATATTATAGAAATATATCGGAATATTTATTACTATCCTTAGGTGATTTGATTAGGATGTTTTCATTATATCAATATCTTGTATTTTGGGGTAGATTAGTGAGTTTTTCTTATTTTGCCTACATCTTAATTAACTAGGATATAAACACATAAAACCATGGTCTTCATTCAAAGATAATACATAGAAAGGTTTCACGCATCCCTCTCTTTCAGAAGTACACTAAAGATTAAGGACCTGCCAGGTTATATATTCAAATGGGAAATAAAAAACAAACAATTAGACATAATGGTAACTAGAGTGGTATATAAATGAAAAGATGAAAAATGGAAATATAATGATATAAAAAGAATCAAGGATACAAAAATAATCACTCTTAATTTAATAAAGAAAGAACCATAATTTATTTTCTTTTCATCCCACTTGGGTAAATATATACCCAAAATTAGAGATATAATTATTCTATTAATTTTTTTTCTCCATCACTTTAGATCTATTGCTTACCTTTGACGGCAATAGTATTTTTTTAATTATTTACTCCAATAATATTGTTCCTTACTTTGATTTTTATTTTTCTGTAGAAATTTAAAATACTACCATGCTCTAAATAGAAGAAGAATTTGAACTTATAGTTCCTTGCTATGATCATATATTACTTTATTATTTTTATATTATATATCCTTGTTAAGACTATTGTTATTAGATACTCCTCCCTCGGTTGCTTAATAAACAAAGTTCTCACAAACATTATTAAAGAGAATTAAGAAAAATAAAATCTTTTAGATAGTAAATGTATTATTTGATTGAATGATAAATTTAATGTAGGAAAAGTGGGAACCTTAATTATCAAAAAATATTAAATGAAAGTTAGTTGAAAAAATATGGGGACCATAACTACTAAATTTTTTTTTTTTATAAAGTTAGCGAGATATATGTGAGAATCATAAAGTAAATAAAAATGTTAAAATTAAGTTAATGTAGAATATATGAGGACCATAAATATTATTAATTAAATATTTAAATGGGATGAATAAGATTATTTTTGTCCAAAATTTATAATATAAATAAAAATATTTTTTACGAAAAAAACAAATAAATCATCTCAAAATGATAAATATAAACTTCTTTAACAAACAAATAAAGTATTATTTTATAAACTATAAAAAAGTACAACGTTTGAAAATCGATAGATATTTCGCCAGCTAATAGACTCAAACAACTAGTTTTGATACGTAAAGCAATTTAGTGAAAATATTCGCACAAGATATGTCCTGGATTTGATATTTTTTTATCAGTATTATTACCTTGTATCTATTCAAAACTATTATTATATTATTGTACGGGGCCTTATTATCAAAGGGTTCTAAAATTTATTTTTATATTTATTTGATGAATTATTTTAGTCACTACGAACATATATATATATATATATTATATTTTATATAAGATTAATCAAGTAATAAACATATAAATATAATTAGCGTAATTAATAGAAAGATTTTATCATATACTTTTATTTTCAGATTTTATTTTTAAATAGTAAGGATTTAGAATATAAGTTTGACACAATGGCCCCAAAACTCACGAGACCACCCTATATAGTGGATATGACTTCTTTTCCTTGATCAGCGGCACAGTCATGTGTTTCTACAAAAGTATAGAGCTCTTGTAGTCTCTAAGAGCCCTTTCTCTCTATTATGCCTTTTTTTTTTTTTTTTTTTTTTAAGAATTAGGAGTCTCAACACAACTGAATGAAACGTAATATGCTTTTCATTAAAAAATTGTTAAATTAATATTAATTTTTATGATAAAGCTTAATTTGTTTTGAATAATTAAATGATATTTTAAATTTTTTTTAAAGAGTCAAAAATATTACAAATTTGGTCTCATTTTAAAGATCTTGAAAAAATATTGTCATTCGTATAATATTTTTTAAAAAATTTATTTATAGGTAAAATTACCCATTTATTAAATAAAACTATATTTTTTAAGCATATAGGAATATGAAATAAGCATGTAGCAATGACATGATCACATGAATTTAGGAAAATGCAACAACAGCTCACTCTTCGACCTCTTTTTGCTAAAATGTAGTCTAGTGAAATTTTATATTTATTTTTTAATAACTATATTTTCATTAATAAATTTAATTTAATTTTATAATAAATTTAAATAATTTTTTTTTATAATAAAGCTTTTTTTTTTTGAATAATTGAAAGAATTTTTGAATTGTTTTTAAAAAGAGTCAAAAATATTACAAATTTGGTCTCATTTTAAAGATCTTGAAAATCTTTTACTGTTTTTACAGTGATTTTTTTAAAAAATATTTATTTATAGATAAAATTACCCATTTAATAATAAAAGTACTTTTTAAAGCAAATAGGAATGTAGATAAGTAGCAATGACATGAATTTACATATAAGTATAATTATGAAGATATAACTATTCTACAGCTGGTAAATAATTTTGAAAAATGATCTTGCTAAATCAAGATATTATTCTCTTTTATTTTGGAAATTATATTAGAAAATAATATTGGCTTACAAATTTAGCCACGTTTCATTTTGCTATATATCATTAAATTATTCTCTTTTACCAAGATAAATAATTTGGAAATAATGTTTCTTATCAAATCTTCTTATATACGTTAAATTGTAGTATATTAGAAAATGATTTTCACTGCAAATTCACCTGCCTATCAGAATAAAAATAAGCTGAAAAATTTTCACTAACAGTCTAGCACATATCAATCATGTTTCTTCATTAGTAATTTTATGGAATTTATAGAATAAATTTATAAACAAAACAAATAAGATATATTTCCCAAATTAAGAAAATGAGACGATTACAAGAAATAAGAGCAACTAATAAATAAAAATAGAAAAAAAAGCACATTTGGATATTGATAATTGGTCTCCGTCCTGGTATGAACGTCTGTGCTGTTGTTTACTATTTCCCACCATGTTGCCATGTTAGACTGTCTAATTACGCGTAAAGATTGTTTCAACAACTCTGAGATTTATCACGTATGAACATTCTAAAGTAGCAGGTCTATACTAACTTTTTCGAAAGAAAAAACTTTTTCACAAATCACAATAATTATATTCTTTGGAATAAAATGTCTTAACTCAAAAATACTATTGAAGGCTCAACGAAAATTCAACTGGTATTCTACTTTTCCAATTTTAAGTCACTCTTCTAGTCAGCTTTGTACTGATCACTGATGTGCACAATTTTATAATTTATCAATCCCTTGTAGATTATATAAGACCATTCTCCTTGACGGGGAAATATTTTGCCGGACCATTGATAAGTGGTAATAAACGGTGATAGTAGGAATAAAGATTAGTGTAATTTTGGATGAAAAATCTCTTGACTACCTTAATGGATATGCATGTCCAACTTCAATAATCTCATTTTTTCATAAAATTTATTTCCAATGCATTACCATTGGGAGAGGGTGTACCGGGAAATATTTTTGTTGGGGGAGATTCCTCTTGCTGTGTTGGAGGGTTTTTATCTTGTACCTATATATATATATATAGACACACACACAGAGACAAAAGTGCTAAATCAAAACTAATTACATTAATTACCAAGAACATAAATTACCAATATACTCGGTAATCTTATCTTTCAATTTGCGCATTTTCCCATCTCTCAAAGGGCCTGTTTCCCCTGGAGTATTGTATAAAACTTATAATATAGTATTATATGATATACTTAAAAAAGTTTAAATTAAATGATACATAAACATTAGATTTTACCAATAATAAATATATAATATTATAATTTAAGAACGTAACAAATACTTATGGCATCAATATTTTCGACTCCAACGTTCTTCATGAATTGTAAGAGATCGTCCATGTATTTGACAGTGTAGTAGCCGCAATCAACGATATTATCTTGTCGAAAGCACTAAGAGAAAATAGATGTTAGTTCCAAAAACGCTTAAAAACCTTTAAAATCGCAACTTAGCACGTAATTTCAACCATATGACTATGATTTTCAATTCTAACCATTTCAACACAATAATATATACCAAATAGTATTCTGTGCCAAGTTTCGTGCAAAATAAACCAAATTTGAGCTACTTTATGCGCGAAAGTGCCAAATAAGCTTAAAAACCAATAAAATCGTAACTTAGCACGTAATTTCAAGCATATGACTATGATTTTCAATTCTAACCATTTTAACACATTAATATATATAAAATAGTGTTGTGTGCCAAGTTTTGTGCAAAACATATCAAGTTTGAGCTATTTTATGCGCGAAAGTGCCAAAAACACTTAAAAATCCTTAAAATCGCAACTTAGCACGTAATTTCAAGCATATGATTATGATTTTCTATTCTAACCACCTCAACACAATAATAAATACCAAATAGTGTTGTGTGCCAAGTTTCGTGCAAAACAAACCAAGTTTGAGCTACTTTATGCGCGAAAGTACAAAAAAGCTTAAAAACCCTTAAAATCGTAACTTAGCACGTGAATTCAAGCATATGACTAGGATTTTCAATTCTAACCATTTCAACACAATAATATATACCAAATAGTATTGTGTGCCAAGTTTCGTGCAAAACAATCCAAGTTTGAGCTACTTGATGCGCAAAAGTGCCAAAAACATTAAAATGAAACGTATTTTGAATAGTGTTGTGTACCTTTACTGCTGTCCGTTTCGGATATGTGGCTCTGTATATAGATCCCTTTTCTCTATGCACTTTTTTCATTGTGCTGAAATGCATGGAAAAAGTATAACTATTTATATATCAATGCATATAATAATATTAATGTAATACTATTTATATATATAAAACTTAAATGAAATTGGTAAAATTTATAAAATTACGCATTCAACAAGGCTTTGAATTTTGTGTTGCGAGGCAGGCTTCGAGGTTTTTGTAATGAGTCGAAGACGTGCACAGTTTTCGTCAAAGGACATATGACCCAAAGTATCAAATGCAAACTACAAATGCAAATTTAAAATCAACAACTTAGAGAATATGTGAACTTAAAAAGCAAAAGATAAGTTCAATTTCAAAGATAAAACTTACTCTTCCACATATGGAGCCAGAATGAACGTGTGTTTTTAGATGCTACGGAATTATTCAAAGAAATCTCAATGTATGCTTTGACGTCATCTGGATCATTTACGCATTTAGTACCCGAAATCGATTCAGGACAAAACCATCCAATTATTATTGGAGGTTCGCAAGAATTTAACTCCTCGTACACCGCACTAAACTCACGAATCAGAAAATTTTTTCAGTAATTCGCTTATTAAAACAACTAAACAATAATGCCAAAATTATAAGATAATGAACATCACCTCATGTAGACATGGATAAGAGCTACATTCAACATTTCTCCGCTCAAAAATTGCCCAATGTCACTAGGACCAAGAATTACAAAAGGGCTCTCAACAAAACAGAATTGTTCCTTCTACAGGGGTAGAATTATTGGGTCCTCCTCACGCATGCGAGATGCACATGTGTGCAGCCATTTGCAATCTTGAGAGAGATCTTTTAGCTCCGCATCAATCAAAATTGGAGTGATTGCCACCGACTTTGACCCAGTCGACACCTTTAATGAGGAACCGATCTCTCTCCTAGAGCCCTTTGGACTCTTTTGTTTTTTCCATTTATACAATTAAATTTAGTGTAAGCATGCAATTAAAATAATAAAAACAAATAAGATACAAATGATTGTTACTAGAGGTGTTCAAAAATATCCGATTTTTAAAACCCGATCCGAAAAACCCGGTTTCCGATTTTTAAAACCGGGTATATTACCCGATTTTCCATATTCGGATAATTCGGGTAGGGTATCCGGTTTTAAAACTGGGTATTCGGGTCGGAGACGGATCGCAAATTCTGGAAAACCGGGTACCCGGTATCCGGTTTTTAAAATTTTTTTTTAAAATTTTTTATTTCCAAAACCCTAAAATCTAAATGACTTAATGTTGCTTGCTTGGGTCTCCGTCTTCACCGAAAGTTTGAAACCTCATTCTTGGCTACTGCAGTGCTGCTTGCCTTCTTCCTCCTGCGTTCTTCAATCCAGACACAATCATCTTGCTTCTTCAATCTTCAAATCTTCTTCTTCTTCTTCTTCTTCTTCTTCTTCTTCTTCTTCTTCTTCAGTACTTTAGTTCTTTAATTGGGTTAGTTTTTTTCTTAATTTTTTTCGCAATTTCTGATATCTGTCACTGATTTAATTTTTTAGCATTTTCGATTTTGTCATCTTAGTTCATCACCATTTTCGATTTTCTGATATTCATCACCATTTTTCGCAAATTTGTCACAGATTTAAGTTATTTGGTACTTTTTTTTTTTTGCCCTTTTCGATTTTGTTATAGATTTATTTAGCCATTTTTGGTACTTATTGAAGATCTACATGGATTCTTACCCACCAGTACCACCATCTAGATTTTCGGTAGCTCTTTATCATTTGTTCTGATATTCTGACATTTATTCACTATCATATACTTAGTTCATCACCATTTTCCGATATTCTGATTTTTGTTTTGATAATCTAATTTTGGGTAGCCATTATATTTGATTCTGATATTTGTTCAACTTGTTCAATCTTTTTGATGTATATGATGATGGTAGATTATATATAACAAAATTCTGCTTGTATATGATGAATTGATGATGGTAGATTCATTGGCTTTGTAATTCTGCTTGTATATGATGAACTGATGAATTGATGATGATAATTACTAATTAGAGCATACTGTCTTTACTCTTTACTCATCTCTGAAAGTGCAAGGTAATTACTAATTAGAGCATAATAATAATAATAATAATAATAATAATAATAATAATAATAATAATAATAATAATAATAATTGATTGTACAACTAATTGATTGATTGTGATTAATTGATTGTGAATAATTGATTGTGAATTGTGATGAACTGATGATGGTAAATTGGTAATTTGTATAGAACATGGGGTCGTCTTTTGACTTGATATTTAAGAGTAAAAATATTTTTCCTTTAACCTTATATTGTTCGACTGTTCGTGCTCTTGGTTTAGGTAATGCATTAACTTTGGAGCATCCGAAGGTCATAATCGATGAAACACTTGACGTCGTTGAAGATGATTAATGAAGCTTGAAGTTTCAATATATAAATTTTAATTGAAGTTTATGGAATATTGGAATTATGATTGTATTTTAATTAACTAAAGGTTGTATTTTAATAGTTTATGACTAATTAAGTTAAGTATTTTAATATTATTTGAATTATATGTAAAAAAAAGTTAAAACAAATAAGGAAAAAAAAATTACAAAACCGGGTATCCGGTTTCCGACCTGGTTTAAACCGGGTCGGATCCGGAATAGAATTTTAAGTATCCGGGAAACCGGGTACCCAGTTTTTCGGAACCGGGTCGACCCGGTATCCGGTTTTGAACACCCCTAATTATTACCATGGTAGTGAATCGGACCAAGGCATATGGTCATGTGACGAAACTACCTAAGGCGTCTGATAGTTTCTCAAGGCTCCATTCTGGCATTGGAACCGGGAGTGAAAAATCTTCAAACCCTTTTAGAATAGTTTTTATAGTCACACTGATGTGGCCACTTGTAACAGGCATGGAATGCACTGTTTGACCCTCTTTGGTTGGCTGTGCCACACCATATGCAATCTCAGTTAAGTCGCCACCACTAGCAACACCTAACTGAGGCAGCAAAAGAGAACAAGGAGTCACCTCCTGAAAATTGTGTCATTTAGTATAATAAACATCATAATAAAATATTTAAACACGTTGCAATTTAAATTAATAAGTGCTTAAAAACTATGTACCTTTACCACTGGCTCGGGAGATGGCTACGGATTTTGAGCAACAGAGTTCATGGTCTCCGGTGTAGGATTTTGCCTTAGGATTCCCATGTTGACTTTGCTGATCCTCGACAATCAGATTTGCCAAGTCTACAGTGGGTGCTCCCATCTTCTGCAACACGAATGCCACTTTGGCGAGAACGTCCTTCGTAATTTGTGCTCTGAGGGTTGCTACTTCATCAGGTGGCATCGTTCTGGATTGAGTAGCAACACACTCTTTTCCGAATTCCTTTTTTAACTCTACGTGGACGCCTCCTTTTTTGACTACCCGCCCTCTATGGTCTTTCCCTAAGACCATATGCAATGCATCAACATTGCTCCTTCCAGCCCATCTGTTCAAATAAAAAGTGACATATATAACAATTAGTTTAAGTAAATCAAAGCCAAAAATTACAAAACAAATTAAGAATATACTTAATAATTTAAAAACTCACTACAGCATCAACAACCTTCTTCGTTCCCGAATCAGTAATGGTATATTTACCACTTGCATTTCGGGAATGAAGTCCACAATACCAATCTCGCACCCAATCTCCAGCAAGACTCTGATTGGGGTATAAACCTACATCCACCCACTTTTTCGGACCTCATCGTACGTTTTTGGGCCCAAGCGATGGTAAAACTTCATTTGCTTGCTGATTCAGAAGCTTTAACACACTTTTCCTAATTAATCAATAGAAATCAAATGTCATATATTAGTTTGATGATTGAACCAAAAGAAGTAAATTCAAAATCAAAAGCTATAATATAATATGGAATACTTACAGCTTCAATGGGAGTTGTTCTTTTGGCAACAAAAGCCTCCCATTCATTCTTCGATATGTGACCCCATTTTTCATAGGGCATCTTTGAAGGTACTTGCTCTCCACCTTCGTTTCTTGTTTTGACCTTTTTAGTCTTACAGACGCACTTTTTGGTGATCCAGCCAGTTACTAGGTTGGATTTGAAAACTCTGAATCTTTCAGTAACAGCTGAAAAAAACGCATTCTTCTTTTGCTCATCGTTCTCCATGTGAAAAAGATTCTACAAAAGAAAATTATATTTATTAGTGTCAATTAAGTTAATTTTAAAATGAAACTAAATGAATAAAAATAGTAAATTTTCTTACCACAGTATCATCCCATAGAGAGTTCTTCAAACCCTCTAGAACCTCGTTCCATGCGTAAAACATCAAAATCTTGCGGATACATAGGCCCACTTGTTTTCCATATTGCCTACGCCATTTTCCACAAGGTTGACCCAATGCATTGTTATCCAAATGCGTGGGTTCTGTGACTTTGAGGTTTTTAGTAGGACCTCGCCTTTTTCTTTTCTTAGTACCAATGCTTATAGTGGTAGTGGGAGCATTCGTTGGTGGGGCATCTTTAGTGTCATAATCATTGTTAAGTGGTGGAGCGTCATCAGCCATACGCTCGTATCTAACAATGTGGTCCTCTTCAGTGTCATAACTATGATGCTCATTATCCAACACTAGTGGAAAAAATCTCATTTGCTGCGGTTTTTTGGCCATTATTTGCTGCGGTTTTGGCCCCAAGCAATAGTGATAGCAGCAAATAGCCTATTTTAAATGCTGCGGTTAAAAACTGCAGCAAAAAAGGGTATTATTTGCTGCGGTCATGGGCAAAACCGCAGCAAATAAGTGGGGCATTATTTGCTGCGGTTTTTGCCACTAACCGCAGCAAATACTTCTATTTTTTTTTCCATTTTTCCGTTTTATCCTTATAATAATCCAATAATAATACAATGTAATAACATTGATTAATCCAATGATAATCACAGATAATCAACAATAATCTCTTTGTAATAATAAACTCTCGCTCGTATATATAATATAATATTATGTACGTACATATATATATATATATATATATATATATATATATATATATATATATATATATATATATATATATATATATATATATATATATATATATATATAAATATACATTAAAGTATAAAAAATAATCTATACTAATTACAATTTATCAAAGACAAATATTAGCAAGATACGCGGCAATCTTGTCTTTAATGCGCGCATCTCTTCACTTCTCAAAGGGCGTGTTTCCCTCGGAATGTCGTTTAAAACCTATATATGATATAAAAATAAAATATTAATATAGAAACATTAGATTTTACCAATAATATATTTAATTAAGAACGTAACAAATACTTACGGCATCTATATTTTTGACTTCAAAGTCCTTCACGGATTTTATAATATCGTCCATATACTTCAGCGCGTAGTAGCCGCAGTCAACGGAAGAAGAAGGTTGTTGAAAGCACTAAGAGAAAATAGATGTTAGTGTCAAAAACGGTTAAAAATGCATAAAATCGCAACTTAACACATAAATTCTAGAATATGACTATGATTTTCAATTCTAACAACTTATACACAATAATATATACCAAATAGTGTTGTGTGCCAAGTTTCGTGCAAAACACTTTACGCGCGAAATTGACAAAAACGCTTAAAAACCTTTAAAATCGCAACTTAACACCTAATTTCTAGGATATGACTATTATTTTCAATTCTAACCATTTCAAAACAATAATATACGCTAAATAGTGTTGTGTGCCAAGTTTTGTGCATAACAAACCAAATTTGAGCTACTTTACGCGCGAAATTGACAAAAACACTTAAAAACCCTTAAAATCGCAACTTAACACCTAATTTCTAGCATATGACTATTATTTTCAATTCTTACCATGTCAACACAATAATATATGCCAAATAGTGTTGTGTGCCAAGTTTCGTGCAAAACAAACCAAGTTTGAGCTACTTTACGCGCGAAATTGACATAAACGCTTAAAAACCCTTAAAATCGCAACTTAACACCTAATTTCTAAAAAGCAGTATTGCTCCTTCAGCAGGTTCAAAATGATTGGGTCCTCCTCACTTATGCGAGATGCACAATAATGCAGCCATTTGCAATCTTTAGAGAGATCTTTTAGCTCCTCATCAGTCAAAATTGGAGTGCTTGGCATCGACTTTGACCCAGTCGACACCTTTGCTGAGGAACCGACCTCTCTCCAAGATCCCTTTGGACTCTTTTGCTATTTCAATTTATACATTTAAATTAGTGTGAGCATGCAATTAAAAAAATAAAAATAAGTAAGGTACAAATGATTCTTACCATGTTAGTGAATCAGACCCAAGCATATGGCCATGTGATGAAACTACCTAGGGCGTCTGATAGTTTCTCAAGGCTCCATGCTGGCATTGGAATTGGGAGTGAGAAATCTTCAAACCCCTTTACAATAGTCTCCACAGCCACACTGATGTGGCCACTTGTAACAGGCATTGAATGTACTGTTTGGCCCTCTTTATTTGGCTGGGCCACACCATATGCAACCTCAGTTAAGTCGCCATCACTAGCAACACCTAACTGAGGCAGCAAAAGAGAATAAGGAGTCGTCTCCTGAAAATTGTGTCGTTTAGTATAATAAGCATCATAATAAAATATTAATTACGCGTTGCAATTTAAATTAATAAGTGCTTATATATTTAAAAACTATGTACCTGTATTACTGGCTCCGGAGTTGGCTCCGGATTTTGAGCAACGAAGTTTATGTTCTCCGGTGTGGTGTTTTCCCCTTCAGGGGTATTAGTAATGAGCTGGGGTGCTACGGGGGTAATGGGCTCGGGTGTTGGCTCGACCAAAGCATTAGGATCCCCATGTTGACTTTCCTGATCCTCGACAATCAGGTTTGCCAAGTCCACAATGGGTGCTCCCATCTTCTGCAACACGGCCAAGTCCACATTACATACATAAGTATATATAGTTACAAAATGTCCGCTTCTCTGCTTTGGACAATGTGTAGCAAGCTGGAGGCAAATAAACTTTGTCAATACTCATCTTCTTCTTACTGCCACCAACTTCATCAGCTCTATTTCTTTTCTTACTCACCTTAACATGTGCCCACAACTCCGGACGAAGACCTTTACATTCAAACCAATCTCGCACGGCCCTAACATCCTTTGTCTTACCCAAAATGTTCATGAGAGTCCCGAGTATGGCATCACATACATTTTTCTCTATATGCATAACGTCAAGACAATGCCAACATCTACATCATCTACATCATCTTGATCCACTGATTTTGGATAGATAAAGGGAGGGGAGTCTTCAAAAGCATTATATTCTTCCTTATCCTCAACATCACCTATACCAAGGATACTTCTTTTTCCCGGTACAACAATAGACCATTTTTTATCAGACGGGTCTACAATGTTGAATACTTGCTTGGCTTGTGTGGCTAGTATGAATGGATCCTCACTATCACGCATACGAGCTAAGTCTACAAGGGTGAATCCACAAGGGTTGCCATTTTTTATGCATCGTCGATTATTATCTACCCACTTACATTTGAAAAGACCAATAGTGAAAGTGAGTAGTCAAGCTCCCATATTTCATGTATCCGCCCGTAGTATACCAATTTAACATCAACCGGTGATTGATCCTTAGCACTCGCGTAAAATGTAGATGACACCAATATAGAAACCCCACTATTCTGTAAATAAGATGAATTCTTATCTTGACCCTCAGTCCAAAATGTGAAGCCATTGATATCGTAACCGTCATATTTGATGACATCATCACAAGGACCAAAAGCTAACCAATTAACAATTTCGGATGCACCCTTGAGTTCTTCACATATTACTCGATTATGAAAGCAATCAATAAAAGTCTTGTTATGCAACTGCATGAATCTCCTATCCCCTTTAGAAGGATATTTTTCGCGCAATATATCTAAATGCTCATTTAATAAAGGATGGATTTAAGGAATATGATGCAACACATACAAGTGTGCTTGTAAATGACTGTCTCGAGGAGGTGTGATCGATTTGGAGCCAATTGTTCCTTTTTGCTTAAGCCTTCCTTCATGTCGAGAGGTGGGAAGTCCAATAGGCTTTTCCATGGCCATATACTCGGCTATAAAGTTACCAATATCATCGCTCATAGTGCCTTGAATCAAATACCCCTCGGGTTGTGCTGGATTCCTCACCTTGTTTTGTAAAACACGCATGTGTATTTCAAAAGGATAACACCACCTTAAAAAAACTGGACCCAAAAGCTTGATCTTACGAACGAGATGAACATTAAAACGAACCATTATGTTAAAGAAAGAAGGTGGAAAATACATCTCAAACTTACATAAAGTTACAATCACGCCGACTTGAAGAGCATCAAGTTTAAAGGGATCAAGAACTTTACTACAAACTGTGTTAAAGAACGAACATAACTCGGTAATAGCATATCTCACATGTTTTGGCAGTATTCCACGGATTGCAATTACTTGCATCATTACATGGCAATCGTGACATTTTATGCTTCCCAACTTCAACTCACCATTTAGGGTCACAAATCTCTTCATGTTGGATGAGTACTCAGACGGAACCTTAATACCATACAAAGACTGAAAAAATGTTCGCTTCTCTGCTTTGGACAATGTGTAGCAAGTTGGAGGCAAATAAACTTTGTCACATCTTCTTCTTACCGCCCTTTTCCTTGTTACTGTCACCAACTTCATCAACTCTATATCTTTTCTTACTCACCTTAACCTGTGCCCACAACTTCGGACGAATACCCTTACATTCAAACCAATCTCGCGCGGCCTTAATATCCTTTGTCTTACCCGAAATGTTCTTGAGAGTCCCGAGTATGGCATCGCATACATTTTTCTCTATATGCATAACGTCAAGACAATGCCTAACCTGTAGATCTCTCCAATATGGAAGCTTCCAAAAGATTGATTCTTTTTTCCATAATTGTTCTTCACACCCTTGCACTTGCCCTGTTTTACCAAATACAGTCTCAACTCCCTTAACCTGTTCATGAACCTCATAACCGTTCAACGGTCGACGAGCTACACGGTCCTCAACCTCCCCATTTAACATCTTCTTCTTCTTACGATATTGGTGATCTCGTGGGAGGAACATTCGATGGTGCATGAATACGTGTTTGCACTTAGGAATCCACGTGGATTCCATGTCATCGATACATATTGGGCATGCTATCTTCCCTTTGTTCTTATACCTGATAAGTTGCCATATCCCGGAAAATCATTAACGGTGCATAAAAGCATTGCATGCAAGGTGAACATTTCATTAGCATATGCATCAAACACGGAAACGCCTTCATTCTACATCTTTTTCAAATCCTCAACGAGAGGTGCAAGATATACATCTATGTCATTGCTAGGTTGTTTAGGACCCGAGATAAGAAGCAAAAGCATAATGTATTTACACTTCATACACAAATAATGTGGCAAATTATAGATCACTAACAGTACCAGCCAAGTACTATGTTGAGAACTAAGATTGCCGAATGGGTTCATTCCATCCGTACACAGTCCGAGCCTTAAATTACGAACTTAATCCCCAAAAGTCTTATGCAACCTATCAATACTCTTCCACTCTGGAGAATCAGATGGATGTGTGAGCAAGTAACTTTTCTTTACCCTATCTGCATGCCACCTCAAATTTAACGCATCTTTCTTTATAAAAAACATGCGCTTGAATCTAGGTATTATTGGAAGATAACACAATACCTTAGCCGGGGGCCCTTTAGCATCCCCAGCCCCTTTACGCTTATAACGCGATAACCCACGCCTAGGACACTCTTCTAAGTGCACATTTTCATCCGATACAATACACAATCATCCAGACACGCATGAATCTTTTGTTACTCTAAGCCGAAAGGACACATGAGCTTTTTGGCATAATATGTCGACTTTGGAAGTTCATTTCCCTCAGGAAGCATCTCACCTAACGCTTCTAATAACATTGTCAAACTAGCGTCACTCCAATTGAACTTTAACTTAATGTTGTAAATTGTCAACACGTCTATTAGTTTGGTGAACTTTATACATCCAGGGTACAAAGGCTTTTGAGAAGCCTCTGTCAACAAGTCAAAAACACGAGGACGTTTTCCTAACTCATCCTCGACTCCCACCATCATCTCATCAACACGATCTAGTCCTCGTCGACGTTCTCTTCACCTGTCTCATACCCATCAACACGATCTACTACATCCTCATTGACATCCACATTATTAACATTCTCAATAATACTTTTTTCTTTGTAAAATCCCTCCTCACCATGCCAAACCCAAACATTATATTGAGGCCTAAACCCACTTGAAGTATGTGCTCCCTAAGGATATCAACACTATCTATCTTTGATACATTGCCACACTTGACACATGGGCAATAAAAACCAACTCCCCGTCCTAACTTGGTGTTCAACGGTAATACTACAAAATTTTTATACGTCGTCAATAAATTCTGACGATTCAATGCTTCCATACATCCAAGAACGAGCTTTTGTCATCCTAAGTGTGATTCATTAATTAAAAACAAAATTAATACACATTACATACATAAGTATATATAGTTACATAACCCTAGTTAACCCAAATTTATCCTATTTAACCTTCATACTATTTAAATTATTCAAATTATGTGTATTTTAATTAATTAACAAACTACATACATAATAAGTAAACTATTGTGATTATTCATACATTAGTAAACTACTTGCATAATTAAACTACATATATAATTAATTAAACTACATACATATGCATAAGTAAACTACATACATCATTAAGTAACAAACTACATGTATAAATAAACAAAATACACATATCAAAATAATTAACAAACTAAATATAAAAACTTGAAAAGAATGTAAAACATAAAAATTAAACAACTTAAAGAACTTAAATTAAGAACTTGAAGAACTTTTTAAAATGTAAAGCTTAAAAAATAATCAACAAACTATTATAACATCAAATATATAAACAGATAAACATAGCAAACAAAATCAAAATAAAAATTAAACCTTGAATTTTCGTGGGTTTTGGGTTATGTAACCTATACAATGAAAAACAAAATAAAAATTATTATAAAAAAAACTAAGCCCTAAAACACAATGAAGCTAGAACAACTAAAAATAAGCTTTAAAAGATTATACCTTGAAGAAGAACAAGAACTAAGCCCAAATTTCGTGTGTTTGAGAACTTGAAGAAGACAACAATGGGAGATTTTTCGTGGGTTTTTCGTATGCGAATGTATGAAGACAACAAGAACAAGAACGAAGAACGAAGAAGATGTTCAAGAATGAATGTGAAGAACGATGAAGAAGCAGCAGATACAATGAAGAATGATGAAGAACGAAGACTAATGCATATACAATGAAGCAGAGGGTTTTTCGTGGGCTTTGGAGAATGAATACAACAGTACCTAATGAAGACTAATGTGCATTCATGAAGAATATAGAGGCGCGTAATTTAAGAAAATAAAAAACAAAACACACTTATTTGCTGCGAGCTTAAAGAAACCGCAGCATATACTAATACCTTATGTATCAAAAGAAATTACTTTGTATATCTAGATGAAGAATAGCTAGAATGTGACCTACAATGAAACAAGAAAAACAAAATTAGTATTTGTAACCATTTCTAAAAAAAAAACAGAAAACGAAAAACAAAAACCAAACGAAATACCTTGAAATTTTTCGTGGGTTTTTAAAGCAAATGAAGAAGAAGAAGAAGAATGAAGACAGTGACGAAGAAGCAAATTTTTTGTAAAACATAGTGATGATGAAACAAAGAAGAAGCAAAGAAGAAGATAGTGAAGATAGTGATGAACAGTAGCAAGTTAAAGAAATGCATGAAGACAATAGCAAGATGAAGATGAAGAAGATGAAATTTTGTGGGTTTGAAGAAAAATTGAAGCTTGAAGAAGAAGATGATGATGAAACAGTCGCGTGTTTTTGTGGGTTTATGCAACAATATGTAAGGGTTTATGAAAATGGAACGTTAAAATGCGGGGTTTTTATTTATGAGAGTTGAAACAATTATTTGCTGCGGGCCAATACAAAACTGCAGCATATATGAACTTAATTGCTGCGGGCAACATAAAACCGCAACATATAACCAACTTATTTGTTGCAGGCATCAAGAAACCGCAACATTTAATCTTTATTTTTTTTCCTAATTGTTTTATGCTATTTAATGTTGCGTTTGCTAAAAACCGCAGCAAATGTCACCCAATAGATACGTTTTTTTCCACTAGTGTAACTTTTCTGTATAAGATAGTGACTTTTACGATTAAGTGTTTTTGGCTCAATCGTGACAATAGATTTTTTTTTGTCTTATTGAAATCAAGGGTGTAGAGTTCTTATCCTTCTCATTTTCAACACCCTTTTCATTGGATTCCTCTCTCTCTCTCTCTATTGAAAATGAGAAGGGTAAGAAAGATTTTATATCCTTGATTTCACTAAAATAAAAAAATATATGATCACGATTGAGCCAAAAATACATAATTGTAAAAGCTTCTATGTTACACGGAAAAATATTACGATGATATAAATTTTTAGAATGTTCTTACTTTATAACATAGTATCTTTTTTGTATACAACTAGTCTCTTGAGAAACTGTCTCTTTAGGAGACGTATCTCAAGCTCAACCCATTAAAGGTTAATACCCACTTATCGTATTCTTAATGTCTATTTACATTATTCTTAATGCTTACTTACAATATCCTTAATGCCAGCATTCAATATCTTAAATGTTTACTTATATCATTCTTAGTGCCTACTTGCAATATTCTAAAAAAGATATAATGAGCCGGTCCAATTAGATTTGGTATCTCAAAGAGACCGTCTCTCAATAGATTTTGTGTTTTGTATATATAGTAACAAAACAAAATTAAACAAAAATCCTTTTCATTATTCTTATTTTTAAATTCTTCTTATTTGATCCTATATATATATATATATATATATATATATATATATATATATATATATATATATATATATATATATATATATATATATATATATATATATATATATATATATATATATATATATATATATATTTTGCCATGTGACATATGGGCATATACGTTAGATGCCACTATTGGAGAAAAAAACTTATAAAATACTTTAATTACTTTTGTTTTTTTTTGAAATCACAATTGATAATTCCAGATGAAATACTTTTATGCTCTATATACTTGTCGATTAACAAGGGAAATGTGGGTTATTTTCCATTGCTCTAAATTTTTTAAGATCTAAAAAACTTATTATTATGTGTAATATTGATATTAAATTGAATAAATTTATATATAATTTAAATTTCTTACTATATAATATAAGTTATTAGTATTTTTTTGATAGAATAATTCAAATATCAACAATAATAAGCACATAGAGCATTATTATAGCGTAGGTTGAAAATAAAAGAACATTGTTTTTTATTATAATAGCGTAGGTTGAGGAAAGATGAGGACTTTTCCTAGAAATTGGTACTTATTTTTAACTAAAATAATAAATGATTTTCTAAACTATTGTAAAATCATTGAGAAGTAATTACTTTTGTGTAGTTGCTTGAATTTGTATTTTTTAATAGTGCTCCTTGTTTCTGTTTGATATTCTCGTTTTCATTTTAGACGTACAGTTTTATCTGTTGTTTTCTTTAATAATTTTATTTGTTGTTTCTATAATGAATATTTATATTTATATCATATTTTTTGATATAACTAGCTTTAGTCACTATAATTTCAATATTTTATAATATTATAAGTCTCCACATATTTTCCACTAACTTTATTTTAATAATTTTATAATTCTTATAATTATTAAATATTTTCACTAACTTCTATTTTAATATTTTTCAATTTTCCATATCTTTCACTAACTTTCTTTATCTATATTTTTTAAATATTTATAATTCCCACTTTTATCCACTAAATATTCAGTAAAATAATATCAATACCATATTAATAATTCAACCTTTCTTATTTTTATTGAACAATCATTGTAGAAAAATCAGACATGAACAGATGAAGTTTTTCGCTATAATCTAGAATGAGTATTTGGTAAAAGCGATGGTAGGTAGAGTTGAACGTTATCCTTGATTGGTTGATTGTTTCATTGTTGTCAAAGTCAAAAATTCCATTTCATACTATTATACTACATTTGTTTCTATTCAAATGTTTTATTTACTTTTTTATTTACTTTTTTGCATGTTTAATAATATATTGATTCAATACATTATCATCATCATATTCAGTGTATTTTTTTTATAGAAAACTATGGTCAGGGTTTAAGGAGGGAAGAACGACGATAGCTCATACCCATAGAAGAAAGTGCGGTTAAAGAGTCACTCGGCTCAAGAAAGGTCTTCAAAGAGAGAGAAATCTGCAACTTACAAATAGAATAAATAGAATACATTAATTATGTCAATACTTAATAGCGATAATTATGTATAATTAAAAATATAAAAACTAGATATTAAAAAACTTTATGTTGAGACAAATCAAACAAGATTATAATTAATTATATTTTAATATATTAATTAAGAAAAAAAAATAAAAAATGATTGATGAATTTTAATCCAAAAGCAAAAAACTATAACAACCTACAATTCAGTCAAAGTAAAAAAATTAATCCTAGTAAATCTCAATGCGCGTAAAAATTACATCACATGATACACCTCTCACTCTCTCTATATATATATATATATATATATATATAATGTAATATGTATGTAAAACTTGTATGCATGTTCTGGCAAATCAAATAATTGAGACCAGAACATTATAAATATAATTGTAAGCAGATCTTATCTAACATACTAAGCTAAGTTAGATCGCTATCTACAATGATGGCGAGATCAGATGAATTAAGAAATTTTGTTCTTACAATTATGATTTTGAGTCTAATGTCATTTACAGTGGAGGCCAAAATCCGGCATTATAAATGGGATGTTAAGTATGAGTTTAAGTCTCCAGATTGCTATAAGAAGTTGGTAATCACTATAAATGGAATGTTTCCTGGACCCACTATTATTGCTGAACAAGGTGATACCATTGTTGTTGATGTTACCAACAGCTTGGGAACTGAAAACCTTTCGATCCATTGGCATGGTATTCGCCAGGTTTGTATTAACTACTACTCATATGGGTCGATTTTTTTATTGGTTTTTTTTATCTTTTTTTTTTATTTCTAGGATGAACTTGGATTTGTATCTATGATCAAATTTGCTTCTAATATTTGATTTTTGATTTTTTTAGGAAAAATTACCTACAATAATCCAACCTTTTTATGATTTTCCTACAATAATTCTAATTTTAGGGTAATTGCCTAGAATAAACTTGGGTAACTCGATAACCTGTTATAGTAGGTAATTCACCAAAAAAATAAATTACAAATCAATTTAAAATCAGAGAAAAATTTTGAAATTTTTAACGTTTTTTTCGACATTTTATTTTAATATATTATTTTCTAAAAAAATTAAACTTGCTATAGCAAGTGATTTGGTCACCGGGTTTACTCTAGAAAAATACTCTTCAAAGTTGATATTATTCATAGTTAATCAATAAGTGAGATTATTGTAGAAAAATCATGAATATGTTAGATTATTCAAGGTAATTTTTCCTTTTGTTTAAATGAAATTTTAGGCAATTTCATTTTGTGCAAATTAATATATACAATACAAGTATTAGAACATTATTTCAATGATGATCAATGTCATTTTAACTTTTAGTGATTAATAATAAAAATTAAGGATCCGTGATCACATGCATATAGTTAAGAACACATTCTAATTAGCAAAAGGAGCAAGATACTTGCACCTGTCGTCATACTATTTTTTTTTACCATTTTTTTCAATAGAAAAAAAAATCTTATGCAATTGTGTTGTAAATGTTTAGTTGCTTAATTTTTTGTATATCTTGGGCTAATTAATGACTTTTAATCCCTTGGTAATGACAAACAGATTGGAACACCATGGTATGATGGAACAGAAGGAGTTTCTCAATGTCCAATTGTCCCTGGTGACACTTTCACTTATAAATTTGTCGTTGACAGGGTAAATTCCTACAACACAATGAAATTTTACTTAATAAACTCATATTGGTTTATGGTTTTGAGTTGGCTCATATAAAAATAAATATCATTCGTGTACATGAATGAACAGGCAGGAACATACTTGTACCATGCCCACTATGGGATGCAAAGAGAAGAAGGATTGAATGGGATGATTCTTGTGTCGGTTCCAAGTGGACAATCCGAACCCTTTGCGTATGACTTTGATAGGAGTATGTTGCTTACAGATTGGTACCATAAAAGTGCCCATGAACACGCCACTGGCTTGGCTTCCATCCCCTTTGTTTGGGTCAATGAACCTGAGGTACTACTACTTCCTTCCTTCTCAGCTGCATTATTTTTTAGAAATATAATATTATATCCTACCTCTCAATGTTACGTATAATGAAGCATTCAACATAGGTTTTAAAATCAAAGCACAATCAACGTGTATAATTTTTTACTAATATAATAATTTGTAATTTGTTGTTGTACATACATGGCTTTATTAGTTTTTTAATAACTTTATATCAATATTTATCGTGGAGCTTTATACATGATGATACGTTTAAACTTTTATAAAGTATTTTTTTTGTTAGTTTAGTGGAAAACTAAATTTAACTTTTTTATAACTAAAAGGTCACAAGTTTAAATATTTACCCTTTCTAATTTTATTGCAAATTTATAGTCCAGAATTTTCCTTTCAATATTTTGAGAAATGAGTTAATCAAATTTTATTTGCCTCTAAAATAATCTTACATTTTATGGTTTTTGATTATTTAATTTTATATTAAATTTTTTTCTCCATAAAATTTATATCTAAATTCGTTCTTTAACCTTTATATGTTCTAAAATATTATAGATATAAATACATATCTTAATATATTTTTTATGTAGTATGTCAAGCTTATTTTATATATTGTAGTTAATGATAACAAAAAATATAGTCAAGTGATTTCTTATTTGAATCGTCTAATTGCATACTTTCATAATATTAATTTTTATAATTATTAAATATATATAATTAAATTAATAAATAATCAAAATAACACATTAATTGTATAAAAAGTCAAATATAATAAGTATAATGGATGGGAAGAGGCATAAATATAGAAGTATTATTGTTGGATCGTACTATTTATGACTGAAATGACTGATTAATTTATTGATTTGAATTGGTAGTCACTCCTAATACAAGGAAGAGGTAGGTTTAACTGCTCATTAGTGAATACAACAAGCAGTGAAATTGGGCAATGTAACGTTACAAGCCCTGATTGTTCTCCGTACGTGCTCACTGTCGTTCCTGGGAAAGTGTATCGCTTAAGGATTGCCAGCTTAACGTCGTTGTCCGCACTCAATTTTGAGATTCAGGTAACCATTATTTTATTATAACTACGTTCATTTGCCTTTCGCTTCATTTCAACTTCGTAGTATTCGGTCTTTCTTGGTTGGCTTTACCATAAAGTGTAGAGATAATTATGGAAACAAAGACGTATTGACTTATATTTATGTATGTATGTATATTTTAGATATTTTGTTTGTATTGGCGGATTTAAGTTTTAAATAGGCGAAATTATAAAAGTGATAACGTTAGTATAAATTAAAATTTCAGTAAATTTTAAAATTTATTAAAAATTTTAACATTTCGATCAAATTAATTAATAAAGACCTAACAAAATCAGTTAATTACTCTTTTTTACGATGAAGTTTTATTTTGAACTGGAACATTTTAAGTTATTTTGGTACAATTTTTAAATTTTAGATTGCAATTCAAAATAAATATTATCTAATATATTTTGGTCAATTTTAATATTTATCGAAATTTTCTAAAAATCAAATGGGAACAATTGAGCCATTTTTGTAATAAGCCTCCCTCCACCCCTAGACTTAGTATATTATAATTTCTAGTTGACAAGTAATAGTATAGATATTTTTTAGTGGATAACAAACTAGCTAGTTGAAGAGTAACAGTGACATCTTTCTTTAATATTCGAATAACAAATGAACCTTATTTATTTTATTTTTAGTCATGAGAATGATATACGAATGACAAATGAAACTCATTTTTTTTTATTTTTAATCGTTCTTTTTTAAGACGAGAATGATATGATGTGAAAAGAAATTATTATATTGTTAATTTTATCTGTTTTGAAAATAATACTGAAGTACATAAGATTTGCTGAAATTTAAAATTGAATATCATATATTTGTCAATTATTAAATTTGAACTAAGTTTAAATTTTCAAATAAAATTATTGTTTCTAAACTTAAGATAAATATGAACATTAAATAAATTTCAGATGAAATTTGCAATGCGTATTTAAAATTTTTTAATTTACTCAGATTGAAATTAAGATGTTTCCATTATTATTGTATACTATCATTATACATTTAATTTAAAGTCGATTATTAGGAAAAAATAAAATTAGAGATAAAAATAAAAGCCATAAGTTGACTTTGCTTTATTGTTAATGTGAATCAGGGACATAACATGACGGTTGTTGAAGCTGATGGGCATTATGTTGAGCCATTTGAAGTTAAAAACTTGTTCATTTACTCTGGAGAGACTTACTCTGTCATTGTCAAAACCAATCAAGACCCATCGAAAAACTATTGGATTACAACTAATGTTGTGAGCCGAATGCCCAAAACACCAACGGGCCTAGCAATATTTAATTACAACCCAAACCCACCACTACAAAACCCACCCACTGTCCCAACCAAAGGCCCAATATGGAACAACACTGCACCACGTTTAGCTCAGAGCCTAGCCATCAAAGCCCGGGAGGGGTTCATTGAACCTCCGCCCGCTACCCCGGACCGTTTGATCATGCTGCTTAACACACAGCAGAAGGTAAACGGGTACACAAAATGGGCTATCAACAATGTGTCGTTTACATTTCCAACCACACCTTATTTGATAGCTCTTAAGGAGAATAAACTTAGGAACAAACTACACCGAGTGTTCGATCAACGACCGCCTCCTACCGGCTATGACTGGCAAAACTACAATATTCGTGTCCCGCCACCTAATCTCAATGCCACCACAAGCAATAGTTTATATCGCCTAGACTTTAATACCACTATTGACATAGTGTTGCAAAATGCAAATATGATCAACCCTAATAATAGTGAGACACACCCTTGGCATTTACATGGGCATGATTTTTGGGTGTTAAGTTACGGAGAGGGAAAATTCGACCCATTTAATGACCCAAAGAAGTATAATTTGGTTAATCCAATACTGAAGAATACGGTTCCTCTACATCCATATGGGTGGACGGCTATACGGTTCAAGTCGGATAATCCGGGTGTTTGGTTATTCCATTGTCATCTTGATTCTCATTTTTCAATGGGTATGGGGATTGTTTTTGAAGAAGGAATTGAAAGAGTTGGTAAATTGCCTACTTCCATTATGGGTTGTGGACTCTCAAAGGGCCTTATTACTCCATAGTTACTTACATTTGTTTCAATTATGCTTCTGTAAAGGAAAGCGAGAATGCTTTTGGTCACGGTTGCGGTAATGGTGGTTGTTAACAATACTGTTAACAATACTACTACACCTTAGCACAATATCACAATTCAGCTGCTTTGCTACCACAAGATTTTGTTACATGTTTACCACATTAAGTACACTATTAGCTTCTTTTTTGATGTATCTTTTTCTTCCTGTATATAAAGGGTTGTATTATATTCATTATTTTTCAACATTACTCTTCTGTTTTGTAGTAACAACAAATGATAATGAAAAGCAACAGCCTTCTTATTAGAGCTGGTTCTCATCCTGCTCCTTCAAATCTGATTTCCTTTTCTGATTCTTGTTTCTGTTCTAAATTCGTTCATCACATTTTTTTAACACGTTTACCTTTTTTTTTTTTTTTTTTTTTTTTTTTTTTTTTTTTTTTTGCTGTTTCTTACTCTTTTGTATCCTAAAATGGCTAACATTCATTATACTACTTCTTCTGAGGTAGAATAGATCACATGGCTTGTGAGTTTGCTCTTCTGTTTGTGATTACAGAAAATAATTTTGAAAGCAACAACCTTTAAATTTTAGACTTGATCTTTACTTTGCCGAATCAGTTATTAAGAAATTATCATTAACGAAATGAATATTGCGGTCAATAGTAAAGATGAGTCACGAAACAATTATTGCGGTTAATATAGATGATTTTCGTTCAATGCGGTCTATATTGCGATCATATTAAACTCAAAAATATTTATAATAAGGTGACAATATGTTGATGGAACCTTGTATTTGCACTATATGGCAAGGGTCTCTATAGTAAAATCTGATCCGATGGAGAACCTCAAAGGATATAAAATGGGCTCATGCCATTCACCACTTTAATGCTTCTACTTGCTTCACAAAATGTTATGGCTTCAATAGTAAAATGGAATTAGTCATTTGATTCTGTTTCAGTAAGTTTAGGGAGTTAGTTAACTTAACTTAAATAGGTTATTGGTTACATATAACCAAAATGTATCATGTATTTGTTTAAGAAATAATAAAGTTAACCATCAAAACCCAAAAATTCTCTTGCTTTATGTTTTTCATGGTATCAGAGTTAATTGTGAATTTGAGTAGCCGATAAAACCCACCTTCTTAGTGCTCGTCGCATCTATATGATAGATAAAACATACCAAAAAAATGAAAAAGATCAAAAATTACTCTTATCAAAGACCTAGATCAAAAATATTGCAACCTAAACGGTATAAAACCAACAAATTGGTTCTAGTCTCTAAAAGGAAACCCAAATCTAAATTGAATCAAGTAACCAAACTTCAACACAAAATGGCCAAATCAAATGAAAATCATAGAAATTTTGAGTTCACCAAATGGTTTAACATGGTGGACTTGTCTATTGATGGAAGGATAAGACTCAGACTCATCATTTCCTCAAATCACAAGCAATCATCAAAAAACACAAGATGCCAAAAGAACAAATTAAATAGATCTTTTTATGGTGAATATTATGCCCATGAGTCATAAATTAGATATTAACACTAGATACCAGGAAAAATCATGTAAAAGAGAGAGAAATTAGAAAAGGTGAGGAAGATAAAGACAAATGTAACTAGAAATGGCGAAAAGGAAAACTAAAATCTAAACCTAATTTTTAATTACTTTTTTAAATATCCACAAAAAGTCCAACTATCTTTCCAAAATTTGAATAAAATAAGATGTTTTAACAACTTAATTTCAAAAATCAGCTTTGTGAACACTTAATTTCCAAAATAAGCGTCCGTACATCCAAATCTAACCTTAGAGTAAGTCGCTGTTACTAACAGCGACTTTAAAAAAAAAAAATTTTAATTCACTGTTAGTAACAGCGACTTAATGCGTTTTAAGTAAACAGTTCTCAGTTACTTCCTCATTCCAACCTACGAGATTAAGGAGTTGACCAGTTAACCTTAAAGTCGCTGTTACTAACAGCGACTTAAGAAATTACTGGTCAACTCCCTAAGTCGCTGTTAGTAACAGCGACTTATGGCTTTTATTATTTTTTTTTTTTTGTCTTTCGCTGTTAGTAACAACGATTTACTCCAAGGCTAGGTTTGGATGTACAGACGCTTATTTTGGGAATTAAGTTTTCACGAAGCTTATTTTTAAAATTAAATTGTTAAATAATCTTATTTTATTCAATTTTCCTATCTTTCTTTGTTGGTCCAATCTACAAATCCTCATGTTATGTTTTTGGCCAAACTAAAAAATCAGCCTAACACTCAATTGTTCATAGGGATTTGCTTGTACTACTAATTGCAACCAATGGATATTTGATAATGGTTCAATCAGTACTATGTCTTATGACGTGAAAGTCATAGACAATTATGAACCTACTAATGTGGACAGTGAAGGAATTCTCTATATTGCATCTAAAATTCACTAAAAATTTGTCTTGTGATTTCTAATTTGTCTCGTAAACTTTTATCCATTAGTCATTCATATACGGAACTAAATTGCAATATTCAATTATTTACTGGTGGGTGTATTATTTAGGTTGCTCAGACAGGGAGAATATTGGAAGTGGTACAGAAAGGAATGTAATTTACCATGTTGATAAGGTGACTCTAAAAGGTCATGTAGTGCTTGCTTATAGATTTAACATACAACAATTATGGATGTGGTAACGATGTTCAATAATCTTAATGATGACGTTAACTTTAAACATATAATCGAAAATGCTTTGTCTTGTACTTTGGAGAGGGTCGATAAAGATGTGTCGTATGTGAATGGTTTGAAGTTTGAAACAGTTGATGAGGGTTGCTTGATCGAGGCAACAAGCAGCAAGGAAGTCTGATGGTCGCTCAATCAAACGTGGGCTGCTCGACCGGTCAAGCGGGTGTGAGTAGGTCGAGCAAATGGTGCAGAACAAGTCAGTAGCTTTATTAGAGGCTCGCTTGACCGAACGAGGTAGTGGCTTAATCAAGCGGTAGTCGAGTAGACTACATAGGATTCTGTTTTGGTAAGAATTTTTTGTGTAGTCATTGAATAAGTGCATTAGTTCCTTGTTTAATGTAATGTTTATTGTGATGTTTATTACTATGGTTAATTATCATAGTTAACTGGGGTGTTACAAGTGTATATGGTGATTTATGAGGGAATTCTAAGAGTGATGAATACCTTGCCTATAAATAGGATTCATCACTTATGGAAACAAGCACCACAAACACACATATTTAGAGTAGTCTAGTGTATTATTAGAAATTTAAGAGTGTTTTTACTTTGTTCTAGTATTTTGTGATCTTGAGAGATTTGTTCTCAAGATAAGGGATGTTTATTACATTATAATTGTTGAATTTCAATCTAATAAAACTACATTTGAGGGGGGAGGTATCTAAGATACCCATAAACACTTATGTTCATATTTTACTTTAATTCTCATATTGTTTTTTTTTGTTGGATCTCTTTGAGACTTTCATTTCAACATCTTTTCTTAGGATATCTAAAACATCTCTTTTCCTCTCTTAAAACATCTAAAATATCTCTAGAGTGTGAAACTTATGTGTTTGCCAAGTGTCATAAACACTCTTATCTACCTAGCTTATCTCAATCTAACAAATTGTTTATTCTTTTTCAAAAAGATGAATAAGAAATATTATGGCTTTTTGACAAATGAGTGAGAGAGAATAGCGAAGAACTGAACGAAGGCTGAAGAAAAAATGGAAGGCTATTTTAATCAGAAAGAAGATGAAGGGGTGGGTAAATCTAAGGTTTTAATTGGGAAAGAACATGGATGATTGTTCAAGAGATAATGTTATATGTTTAATACATAGAGGTGAGTGGGGGTTATATATCCAAATAAAGGGGAAGGGTTGAGTAGTTTAGAGATGCATATTCCAAATGGGGAGTAAGATTTTTAAAACGGAGTGAGTACTTATGTTTACTTTTAAAGATTAGGTAGGTTAATGTAGTTGAGTTATAAAAGCATCCTTACTTATGACCCAAAAAAAGGTCATTTTACTATTTCACAATTTTTCTCTCTCTTAAAATTTCATCTTTTAACCTAATTTTATTAACAATGACCTCTTTTAAAAGGTCATCATCCTCTCTTTCTTACTTTTTTTCTACCCCACCATAATTTCTCTCCCTTAATTTATCTAACATTTATCTTTTTTTTTTATAATATTATTTTTATGTACAAAGTTAATATAATTTTTTATTTGATTAAAATACATCTACTATTTTATAATTAAAAAAAATTATTCTTTTAATAAAAATAATATTTTTTAATAAATATAAATATAAATATAATTTTTAATAAATATTTTTTAATATTTAAGAAAAATTCGTTAACTTCAAATAAATATTACAATGCACATACATAAAATAAATACACAAATTAAAAAACTAAAATTTTAAATAATACATTAATTGCGGTTCTCTCCAAACTTTTGCTAGATATTTTCAACCAAGTCATCTTTTGAGGATAAATGTGTTGTCGATCTTCAACATCATCCTTATTTGCCAAGTATCGATTGATATCAATAATTCTATCTGTGTAATACTCAAAGTCATCATTTAATCCACTTGTACCTTCTGATTGACCTTTTGGGCGATCTCCCATGAACTCTCTACCATCAACATAGTGTGTATATGTATCTCTTTCATCTTCCACTATCATATTATGCATAATTATACAAGAGGTAATTATATCAGAGAGCCGTTCTTTATCCCAAGCAAGTGAAGGCTTTCTAATTATTGCAAATCGAGCTTGCAACACCCCAAATGCTCGCTCCACATCCTTTCTTGCTGCTTCTTGATGTTGGGCAGATAACCTTGCTTTTGCTATTTGTGGTTCAGTAATAGACTGAATAAAAGTAGCCCATTTAGGATAAATGCCATCAGTGAGATAGTAAGCCATGCCGTATTGATTTCCATTCACCGTGAAATTGACAGGTGGTGCCCTTCCTTCAAACAAATCAACTAAAAGAGGTGATCGATATAGCACGTTGAGATCATTTTATGAACCTGGCATCCCAAAAAAGGCATGCCATATCCATAGGTCATGATCGGCGACAGCTTTAAGAATTAATGTTGCAACACCAGCTCCGCCTTAATATTGCCCTTTCCATGCTACTGGGCAATTCTTCCACTCCCAATGCATGCAATCAACACTACCAATCATGCCAAGGAATCCTCATTCTTCACTAAAGGCTAATAATCTCGTCAAATCTTGTGGTGTTGGTTTTCTCAAATAATGTTGCCCAAATTGGTTGATTATTCCCTTTGTGAAATGAGTGAGTGCTTTTCGTGCTGTGCTTTCGCTAATTCGGAGGTACTCATCAACTTGATCAGCAGCCACCTCGTATGCTAGCATACGAAGAGCTACAGTACACTTTTGCAAAGCACTTAAAACTTTTCTACTAGTTGCATCAATGTTGGTAGTGAACCATGGATCGTTGTTGGAGACAGCTTCCATTATCCGTAAAAATACATGTTTCCTCATCCTAAACCTACGTCGGAACAATCGAGAAGAATATGTAGGATTTTCAGCAAAATAATCATTAAATAGTTGGGAATGACCTTTTGAATGGTCTCTTTGAATTCGACATTTTTTTTTGTTCTCACCCTTGGTTGTAGTGTTGAAACAATGGGAGGAATTGCGTATTGAAAGGCATAATCAACCATATTATGTATTAGTTCATTCTCTTCGTCAGAAGATGAAGAACTTGAAGTGGATGAGGCAAAATTGAACTTAGAAAAGCTCATTTTGAAGTTATACATCCAATTGAATTTGGATGTGCACATATATAATATTATGCATGCCAAAAGTTGATGGAAAGGAAAAGACTAATGCATGCCAAAAAGGTGATGGAAATGAGAAGACTAATGCATGCCAAAAGGTGATGGAAAGGAAAAGACTAATGCATGCTAAAAGGTGATAGAAATGAGAAGACTAATGCATGAAAACCTTACATAATTAAAACATCTTTTTAAGACATTACATAGTCAAAACATCATTTTTAAACATTACATAATTAAACTATCATTAAAAACAATACATAATTAAAACATAATTAAGACATTACATAATTAAAATATCTACTGACGATTGTAATTCTGAAGGTATTGTCCAAGTTGAACCATCATATCAGCTTCCCATGGCTGAATAGTTTCCTTTTTGCTTAATGATTCATAGATCTCCCAATTCATTCGATATTCTTCCAGTTGAAGTTGTTTTTGTTTTCGGGCTTCTTTTTGTTTTTGAAGTTCTCTGTTCTCTTTCATTATTTCTGAATTAAGTCGAAGACTTTCTCCAAATGCACTCAAAGCTTGAATTGATTGATCTGCAACCATTTTCCCAGTCATGCGAGCCTTAGCCTTCTTCACACCCTCGGGGCGAGTGGATGATCCTTCTTGAGGTTCACTTGTTGGTGTTTCATAATCTTCTTCCGTCCTTGATCTTTTCCCACTACTTTTACTACTAACATCACCAGTTGGTTGTTAATCCAATTGTTTTTTTTTATTAGTTTTTACCACTTGCTTCCACTTGTTGTACTTTCTTAAAATTTTCCATTGCTCAATCAAGTTAAAGTTACCGTGTTTTTTTTGATGGATTAAATGCGCTTCTTTAAGCACATCTTCGTCTGTCGTGCCACTCTTCTTCCTCCTAAGAGCCTCATCATAACTTCCAGACCACTTCAAACATGCTGGAGCAACTCTACCCCAACGACATTTAAGCATGTCGGCGGTTCTTCGTGGGATCAGATGGGGTCGTTCCATCCTCGCTGCTTCATAAGCTTCCTTAACTTTCTGCCACTTCACTCATATCTTTTGGTTGGTGCTCACAATTGGATCTGTACTTGTGTTCATGACTGAACATATAAGAGCAATATCTTCAATCAAATCTCAACTTTTCTTTGAAGGTATAGGGGCTTCATCATTATTATTAGGTAGCTGTTGAGATGGTTGAACCAATTGAGTAAAGCTCGGTGGTGAACCAAATTGTGAAACTAGATCTTGAAATGATGGTTGGGTGTAAAGACTAGCATCAACATGATGAACAAAATTTCCTCCATCTTCACCATATTGATCATCTTGATCATTTCCTTCATCATCATCATCATCATCATCATCATACTCTATCTCATTTTCGTCTAAACTTTCACCCCTTATTGGAGTTGAATAGATATCAATATTAGAGTTGACATTGTGAGATTGATGATGGTGGTGAAACATAGTTTGAGAATTTTGGGTATTTTGAGGAACATAATAAGATAAATTTGGGATATTTTTAGGAATATAGTAAGAAGAATTTGGAGTATTTTGAGAAAATGGAGGATTGAACGGAGGATTTTGATACTGAATTTGAGCACTTTGATTGTTAGAAGATTTTTTTCTTGGTTTTTTTACATGGATTTCTTCCATAATTTGGGTTATTTGAATCTATATTTTTTTTTTTTGGGATTTTTGAAATGATTAATTTGGTATTTTTTTGACAAAAAAAAGTAGGAAAATAAGAACAAAATATGTAAAAATAAAATTATGTCAAAAAAATCAATATGGGTCTCATTTTATAGATCTCAAAAAAATATGACTGTTGGTATAATTTTTTTAAAAAAAAATTATTTAAATACAAAAATAGCCGTTAAAGGCAAAAAACGGGTATTTTTTCGCTGCCCAATGACCAAACGACACGTGGAAAGGGATGTAGGGGCTGTTAGTTTCTTGTTCTTTTGGCCAATGGATGCGTGACACGTGGCAGAAATGTTGAAAAAAAATTGGTGACCATTCTATTTGACGGGTCACACGATGACTCTTTTTTCCAATCTTTTGCTAACCCACCTCAATTAAGATTACCAATAAGAGTAAATTTACTCTAATTTGGTCATGTGATCTAAAATTAGATCACAATTACTCATGCTCTAAGATAACTATAGTTAAGTAACATAACTTCTGAGATTCATAAGGTTAAAATGGTAAAAAAAAAAAAAAAAAAAAAAAAAAAAAAAAAAAAAAAAAAAAAAAAGAACGGGAAAGATAGTGAACTACTTTAAAATAGAAATGGGAAGATGTTAGTAGAAGATAGCTAGGGCGTGTTTACCACCAATATATATCAAAATCTAATCATTTTGGTTTATTTATAAATAGCAAATAGTACTAATTAAAATAAGATATTTGGTTCATAAGAATTAAAGCTATTACTATATACAAAATTTGTTAATCTCAATAATATATATGGATGTTAAAAGGTAAAAAAAAAAAAAGAAGTATTCAATAAATTACAAACATTTGCTTTCCATTAATATAATAATCAAGATATTTTCAAAATAAATATAAAAATCTTCAATATCATAGTCCATACTCCATAGATATATTCCCACTGCTCCTTATTGAAATTCTCATAAGGAATGTTCACGGGAATTAAAAAAATAAAATCTTTTTAAATAGTGGATATATTATTTTATTGAATAATACATTTGATGGAAGAAAAGTGAGACCATAAACATTAAGAAAGAATTAAAATAAAGTTAAAAATTATGGCGACCATAACTAATAAAAAATTATTTTTATAAAGTTAATGAGAAACATGCGTGTACCACAAGAAATATAAAATGTTAAAATGAAGTTAGTAGAAGATATATGTAGACCATAAATATTATTAAAATATTAAAATGAGATTGAATAAGATTATTTTTATCCAAAATTTGTAATATAAATAGAAAGATTCATTATATGAACAACAAATGGAACACGTCAAAATGTCAAATGAGAACTTTTTAAAAAAAAGCAAAGGGAGTATATATGAAAATATAATATGAATTTGTTTATTTATAAGAAATTAATTGTAATGATTAAATTAAAATATTTCATACATTTTCAACTAGTAGTTAACTAGCTTTAAAGCAAAATAAACGAGATATTTAAAGACAAAAATTTGGCAAAATAAGTTATTTAGAAGACTATGCTTTATTCTAAAGTGCTTGAATCAAGCAATTAAAGCTATCATAAATGAAGAAAGACTATGTGTGCAAGTAGTAGAGCTAAAATTTGAATAATTGTCTATTACCATATGTTTTGGATAAGAAATGTGAGCAAGAAACCCCTTTTACCTCCCACCAAAAAAAAAATAAGACCAACACCACCCAAAACAGAGATATCAGGAACCAAAATGGCAGTATGTGCAACTGCAGCAACATCAACATTATCAGCCATAGCCATTGCCAATACAAATTCAAGCTTTTCCAGAAAACCAATCTCTTCAAAATGGAACCCAATCAATCATTATCCTTCTACTAAATTGAGAGATACAAGTAATGTAATTACAGCATCCATAACAGAAAAGAAAAAAACAGTAGAAATGGGATTAATAGGATTAATGGCAGCTTCATCATTGTTATTTGGGTTTCCATCAGAAGCAGATGCAACCAGAATTGAATACTATGCTACTACTGCTGAACCTTCTTGTCAACTTAATGTAGTTAGCTCTGGTTTAGCTTACTGTGATCTTGTTGTTGGGTCTGGCGTTCCGGCGCCTTACAACACCCTTATCAATGTACATACACATACCATCTTCTTATCCTATTAGAGTATACTACATAACATATCTTGGCCTTGACCATTAGCTTAAGCTTTTGGTTGAGTTGGTTCATTGACATGATATCAGTAGCCATCGTGATAAGAGGTCCCATGTTCGAAAATCTACCACCTCTTCAATTCAAGTGGAAAATTTTGCATTAGGTATGAGAAGAGCCTGTGCTGCATCTGCACTTCTAGTTCAAAGGGCTCTCGTGTGAGGAGGTGTGTTAGAGTATATAATATATCCTTGGAGCTCAACCATCAACTTAACCTTTTGGTTAAGTTGGATCCTTGAGAAATCTATCTTGATTTAGTTTGTGCTTTTATCATCATTGTCATGTGTTTGGATGGTTTAATTTCATATTTATGAATTAAAGATAATATGCTCATTTTATAAGTGATTGGAGGCCTTCCTTCCATCGCCAAATGGTTTTGGAATGGTATCTTATAGGCTTATAAAGTGTGTACCTCGTGTTTTTCTAATAATATACTTGCAATTACAATAACTTTCAGCCTAATTTAACACTAAATTCTGAAATTTTGTTGTGTTTTACTGGATTTTAGGTGCACTATACTGCAAGGTTTGCTAATGAGATTATCTTTGATAGCAGTTATAAACGGGGTAGACCTCTAACTATGCGGGTTGGTGTAGGCAAAGTATGTTGTATCTTCCCTTTCTTCTACTAATTTTATTACATGTGTCTTATTCAATTATATTTGCACACTTGTCAATAGATGAATTCAATTCTTAATATTTTTAATTATGCATGAAAAGTTGAGATTGAAATAATTTATTTTAAGTCGAATCAAATAAGATCTCACTAGACAATATTTGAATTAATAGATTAAGAATAAGATACAAATTAAGGTGATGGATTAATACAACATTCTATTACCTAATACCATTACGTGGTCCCACTTAGGGTTTGGTTCGAAAGAGTTAGATGTACGCAATGTTTTCCTTGTTAATGATAAAACTTAGAAAGTGGTTATTCTCGATTTACCCTTGTTAAGCAAACGTTATTCACAACTTCACACAAACAAGTGTACGTGATTTAATGATTCATTTTATTTTAGTCTATTGTTATTAGACCTATGCAATGGGCTGGATCCTTATTGGGGCCCCTGATCCGACCCTTCATAATAAGGGTTGTATACGGGATGGGTTATAAAAGGGTTGGGCTAAAAACTAAGCTTTTAAAAATATAAAAGAAAAGAGTTGAATGAGTTTTAAAAGGGCTGTGTCAAATGGGCTATACCAATTAAATTAAAAAAAATAAACGCAAACATTCATTTCATCAACAATTGAAAATTGTATTCCATCAGAATCTCTAAACTATTCTAACTCTTTATCTATTTCCCCAAACTCTCTCATCATTTTAAGACTTATGAACCCTAAAAATTCCCTCAATATTATAAACCCTAAAATATTTTCCCAAATCAAAAACCTGCAATTAATTTTTCAATCATATGATTATCTCTTCGATCTACATCAATAAGAAATCTAGCTTCCTTCTGATGTCGGTCTTAATGGGTCTACTATTGTTCTCATCATGATTAATTTGTTATTCATTTGTAAACAATTGTTTCTGATTTTTATTTGGGATTTGATGATGAAGAGGATCATGATTATTGATTGTGTTTTTGGGTTGATTTGATGATAGATTGATTATGATTATTACTTGAAAATTTATATCTGTTGGCATGGTTGTAGGAGGTGAGAAATGAAGGGGAGGAAATGGAAGTAGGAGAGAAGATGAATTATATTGAATAAAATAATTATATAAAATAAAGTCAAGAAACATTTGAGGAATCATCAAAAAAATCAGTGATTATGAATTATGAAATGTAAATATAACTTTGTCCAAGAAATTTTGTAGATATAAGAAAATAGGTTGGGGGCGGGTTTGATGAGCCCAAACCATTTAAAGCCCACTTTTAATTTGGTAAAGCTCGACCCAATCCGGCCCATTTCTAATAGAACCTAGCCCGGCGAATATCCTGCCTGTTGCACAGGCCTAATTGTAATCCAAGAGTTGCCTAGTGCCAAAAAAAAATAGGACACATGTGTTGAATAGAAGGAAGTATCAAAGAAGGATAGTGTTGAGCAAATTAGCCAAAATTTGAACAAAAAAGAGCAAAGTTTTTGCTGCTGAATGTTGTCAATGTCTAATTTTATATTTCAAATATCAGGTTATTAAAGGATTGGATCAAGGGATTTTTGGTGGTGAAGGTGTACCTCCTATGCAAGTTGGTATGCTAGCTTCAAACAACTACATCTCTTCTTTACTTTGTGCTTTGTAGTGCTTCCACATTGTGTTTAATTCACTGCATTCAAACTGTGGTATTTGTATACAGGTGGAAAACGGAAGCTTCGAATTCCTCCTGAGTTAGCTTACGGACCAGAACCGGCTGGTTGCTTTTCAGGTATAATTATGGGACTTCAAGTATTGAGCTAAGATGTACTTCTGAAACAAAATGCATTTTCCAGATTGCCAAAACAATTGTTTAGTTTAGCTATTAAATTAGGCTGTACTTATTGTGAATGTCAACATATTATCGGGAATACACGATACACAAGCTCCATAAGCCTAGAATATACCATCCTAAATCTATGTCTATAGGACGAATGGTTCCAATGACTTATAAAATGTGCATAGTATCTTTAATTCATCGATATGTGATAAATCATCCCAACATTAGCCGTAATTGATGAGCTGATTACTGGTGCAGGTGATTGCAACATACCAGCCAATGAAACCCTGCTATATGACATCAATTTTGTGGGTCTGTACTCTGGAAACAGACCGCTTGGAAAATAGATCAAAGCGAACATAATCTTGCTCGATGATTGTAATGATCATGTGTTCTTAAATGTTAGCAATGCAAGAAAACTGCCCCCCGGGTTGTATTGTTTTGCCCACCTCTGAGATAGGGATAACTCCTTATATACTTGAATCATGATACTACTGTAAATTTAAGCAACCAGAAATTTCGTAGATTCTACAAGTCTTTAAGTAGTCTTTTAAACCAAGGGAGGTTCTGAGCATATTCAACATGTTTGACCACACAAGGCCCCGAAATATTGAGGGTGTCAAATTGAATTACGTAGTATATGTTAAGTGTTTAATAATACAAAGTTGCTTGAAAAATATCATTTTTAAAATTGCACCTCCGCCCCAATTTTAAACGGAACTACAGCCGACAGTAACAACTCAACAATTGTTACTTAAAACAGCTGCTTCCACTACTCTTAGCAAATGCTTAGAAAAACATTCATATTCGACACACAACTAATATAGTAAATAACATATCTTGGAACTACAACCATTAGATTAAGCATCTGGTTGAAATGATGCTTTAATTTCGTATTAGAAGCTCATGTCGTCCCAAGATATGTTATACACTCTATCAATGACACGATGAGGATTCTGGACTTCATTTTGTTTTGCTTCAATTAGGATGAAGCGATAAGGGCAAATCTTCTTTTATCTGCACCAGAGTTAAGGTGAGTGTCAGCCTGTTGAGAGCCAGAATCTTATTTCACGATTTGGAAAACTCTAGGTGTGAACCATTTAACGACATTGGATTAAAGAAATGTTATACAAGACATCAATAGGTACATTTAAATTGATCAATAAAAGAATAAAGTCTGAAGTAAATTTAAATTTGATTGTCACTCTGAAGGAAGCTATATGATAAGATTACATTGCCTCTGTGAAAATATAAGTGTATATATTTGTGATCAAAATTAGTCAACAAAATTTACTATACATAGCCAAAATTCTATAACAAACTAAGGAAACAAGATAAACTAAATAAAGTTGAAAGAAAAAAAGGGGAAAATAAAAATAGAAATTTACATGATAGAACAAGCATTAGGGTTATCATCACTAAACATTGAAACAAAAGGGTCTTGATCGAATCGAGTAACAGTAGCAGTTTTTGGGTTTTCAACGAATTCCACCTTCCTTACATGACCAGGAGGAGCTTTCTTGTCATAAGCAGCTGTAGCATAAGGCTGAGCTACCAAATTGTAAGGCACATAAGGCCATATTTCTGCCTTCTTTCCTGTTGATTTAGCCTTCTTCAGCACCTTATGTGCCTCTACATACCCTGTAACTGTTACCTTCTGCTGCTTCCTGTTTATCTCCACCGACTTAACCCCTGCAAAACATGGCCGTTAATTAGTTTGTGCAATTCGTTCTATAGCACTTGTCCCCATTTTCAAAGGCCACATATATCCAATTTTTTGTACTTTTTTTTAAATTGTTCCCAGCAGGGCAAGCGCATATATACTATTTTGCACGAGTTTTAGTATTTCCAAAATTCGTGAAACAATAAGAAACGAGTTAATAACCACGAATAGTCTAAGTTTTTCGAAATTTTTCTTTCGTCATGGGCACATATCCTTCGATAAAACTCCTTCGTTATTATGTAGCATATCTAGGATCAGCTACACGAACCAATAGTAACCATATAAAACAACAATCAAAGAAAAAGTTCTATAAAAACTTACCAGAAAGTGAAGATAAAGCTTTCTTAACCTTGAGCTCACATCCATCACAGTCCATTCTGACTTTAAGCTCAACAGTTTGAAATTGCTTCCTCTTCTTCTTATGCCCATGTCCTCCTCCCATTATTTCAGATAAATACTCCAATGTACCTCCAACTCCCATATTTCTAAATTTTTTGGGTAATAACAATATGTATGTATAATGTGATTTAATCTGCTATGTATAAGTGATGTATTTTCTCCCAAGTCACAAGTTTATGTTGTTGATGTTAGGATGCTAATGATGATATATAAATAGAGGGTGGCAGGTGAGTTTTTATACCTGAAATGACAAGGCTCAGACTTTGAAGGAAACTTCTGTCTAACAAACTTGATTCCTTTCTTTGCTGTGTAGGAATCCCAGCTTCATAACAAAATACTATTATACTACTACTATGAAATGAAATGTGTCCCTTTTCAATGGGTCACAGATTTATAGTTGTTTGGTTTCAAATTATAATGAAGTATAGTAAAATTAATATTTCACTAAATTATATGTATTTTTTTATTTATATGAAGTTGCGTATAATGTTTGCATTGTTACCGAGAGTAATTGAATATAACCTTTTTATTTTGTGTTAAAAATGATTGTGTACATTCGATCCTTTTATACCGCACCCTAAAGGAGAGTCACCTTGTTGCATTGAGGCATTGATTAAATATTCAAATGGTGTTATTATTATATACTATTACCGGTATAAACTCTACTTAGCCACTTTTGAAATAAAGAAGGTTTGATCTTTTATTTTCTTTCCCTTTTTCCTACAATACACAAGAAGCTTTAGCTTTTATAATTTCTTCTTTTTTCAATTGCTTTTCTTAAATGGCTTTCTTAATTACGTGAGCGGTTTTAAAGTTCAAACTCATAAATGTCAAAAAAATACACTAAGTAAAGTAACTTGGGATTTTAAAAACAAAATTCATCGTACCAACGCCTACACTTTTATTTATAATCCTAATTGTACACACTTATTTTTTTTTTTTAACTTTTAGTTTACTTTAGTCAAACAATTTAGTAATCTTTATTAGATTAGTAATACTTGTATTAATTAATATTACAAATTCTTAAGAGTGGAGAGACTAGTAGATTCTTTATTTCTCATCTCTTGTCATAGGCTACATATTATGCTAGCGCACGTTCAGTCAGGAAGTCGGACTTTTCAAGTGATTCATTTAACTTTAAATTTACTATGAGTAACTACTTCTACTTGAAATCTAATGCACGAGTCACTCGTCTTAGGGCTTGAATTCCATATGCCTATTAAGTAGAAAATAAATTTGACAAATTCTTAGTGATATACTTGTTCAGATAAATAACCTAAAAATCTTGTAAGTGATTATTATATCTAGAAAATTTTAGAGAGTTGCCTGGCGTACCTATTGTTAACTTAGACGAACATGTTATAAGCCTCTTTGCAAGTAAATAAAATGTAATTGTATGTTAGTTATTTATCGACATTACTGAATATTTTTATGAATTGGCCCTTGGGTCTAATTGTGTTTTGACGTGAGAGAGTATCCTAGTGTGTAAGTTAGTGATCCAACATTAAGTGTCCTAAAAAATTAAGTTAAGTGTGTGAATTCTTTAAAATTGTACGTGATTGTTCCTCTTGTAATATATTGTCGTGTATATAGTAATAAAATTTTATTTTATCTAATACACCATGTGTGAGCTATTTTTCTCAACAATACTATATTTGTTCTTTACAAAGTTGCAATCAAAAAATAAAATACCAGACAAATTTAATATGCTTTAATAAATATCGTCTTAGTTTTTACATACATCATTCAGTCAATAAAATCAATATATAGTTGCTACATCATTCTAAGAACCTATAAATATAACTAAAACAAAAAAAAGTTAACGTCATCTTCTTTAAAAGTGTTTGTTTATCGCTTAGTAATTAATGATTTAAGTTAAATAGGTCAATTATACGTGCGTTGGATAATTTTTTAAAATTACAAACAATTAATAAAGCATGCAATGTTATCAAAAAGCTCTTTTATACTTTTAAAGTCTTTTTTTAAAAATTATCCTCACACGGATACTAATTTAATAAAACTAAAAATCACATTCTTAAATTACGCTTTTTTCTTTGAAATATCCTTAAAAAAATAATCCAACTACTCCAAAAGAAATTTTAAAAGATTCCGTTTAAAGCTTAATTAAGAAACGTAGTAGGATGTTTCTAAAGATTAATTACATATATAAAAAAAAGATGATGTTGGACAGTTGGTGGACGATACAGATCACAAAGTAATGTAAGATGTGATGAATGTTACGAACATAAACGTTATCAAGTAGTCACGTTACAATACTAGACTAGATGGACGGCTAGGAACATCTTTATGACCAAAGGGTTACACGTGGTGAGCATTCAACGGTCAAGATGGTAAGACCATCAGGAGCTGGCTTTTTACTGGTTTCCTTCATCTCTAGGTTGTCTGCTTATCAATTGATCAAACTGGTGGGACCTTTCAGTCAGTTAATTTGTTTCATAACTAATTTCTTAAGAGTTAAGATAGGGTTGTACTAAATCTCTTCATCTTGAATATCATTACAAAACCAACAAAAAAACATAAAGACGAACAATAAGTAATTACAACGGTTACTAGGTATTTATAATAGTTGGTTGAAATTTAGTAGGGGTATTATCAGCAGAAAAAAACAAATATTAAATTATTTAGAAATAATCGATAATAATGATTATTTATGATAAATGGGCAATATGTGAAATCAATCAAGATAATTTTTTCTACAAATCAATCTAATTTAAAACACAAAACTGAAAATTATACAAGAAAATAAATTAAAAATTAAATTTAAAATTAAACACAATCAATGAAATTAAATATATCAAATTAAAAGAAATTATACAAAAATTAAATTAAATTAATATGAATTGTAAAATTGAAAAAATGAGTAAATGGTACGCTACGTGTACGACCATATCACAACAATAACCACGTGTATAAGCATTTTAACAAGTGACCTAATAAAAGTCTCCTAGATAAATACTAACTTTAAAGTTCATCACAAAGAACACAATACTTAGTTGGAACTATTAAATTGTTCAGCTGGTCTTCTGAAACACTGTCTCTCTGAAAGACGCTTTTTAGGTCCAACCCATTAAAATTTAATATCTACTCTTACCCTAATAGTAAGAGAGACATATTAAAACCCTTACCCCTATTTTTCTGCTTCTAGCATGGTATCAAAGCCGTGATTCCCATGCATAACCCACCATTGTCTTCATTGCTCATCATCAACTCATAGCACCACCGGTTGGTAAGCATGGAATTGATCCATAATGGTTGATGACAAGATTTCAGACGATGACTCCTCGTCCCATAATGCATAAATTGATTTCTCTTCGCCGCACTACTTTGGTCCAGAAGATCAACCAAACAACTTGATTACTCATGTCACCCCTAATAACGATAGTTATGTGACTTGGGCTAGGGCAATGACTTCATCTCTCAAGGTCTGGCAAAATTTTTAGCTCTGTTGATGAATCCATTAATAAACCCACCGATAAAAAAAAGTTTCTTGATTGGGAAGTCGTACATTCAATGATTGTATCCTTGTTATTGCGGAGCATCGACCCAAGACTTGTAAGTACCATTCCTTTCCATGATAATGTAAGAAATTTATGGCTTTATCTTGAAGGCAGGTTCTTTATTACCAATGGACCACACATTTTAGGTCAGCAATTTCTAATTGTAAACAAGACATAACAATGACAATTGATGAGTGTTGTAATAAATTGATAGGATTGTATAAGTAATGTAACTCAATTGAAACCTTTACCGATTTATGAATGCAAAAAGTGTGAATGTAACATTGCACTGAAGTTCTCTTGTGATGGGGATTAAGAAATTTTTCACCTATTTTTGATTGGTTTTGATGATGATAAGTAGTCGACGGGAAGGTCCAATAGACTGTCACCACAACCTAAGTCTGATCTAAATAGTGCTTATCAAACCCTTGTTCAAGATGAGCGCTCTCATGCCATTGCTAGGGGAAAGGAAGTGCAGGAGAATGCTCGTGCATTTCATTTGCAAGCTGATCATGGACATGGTAGAGTTGATGAAGTGGACAAGTCTAATTTTTTTCCCATTGTAAGCAAAAAGGACATAAAGTGACTACTTGCTTTAAAATCCTTAGATATCTTGAGTACTGGTTCCTTTTGTGTAGGCTATTTGTTTTGTTTCAATACAGTTTTTGTTACATATACATTCCTTTTCTTTGGTTTATGCCCTCATTCAAGGAAAACATGCGTTTGTTCGTGGTTTTGCAAGTTTTTCACCTTTTTCGAGCAAATCAGTGCTAGGGATGATGATCCCGAAACCCTCGGAGATTTTTAGGAAGAATGGAGAAAAATTGAGGATAGGAGCTAAGATCCAAGGCAACACTTGGAGAAAAAGAGCAAAATGAAGACCAACCCAAGCAAGGAAGAAGCATCATTTAAGGAAAGAGTCCAATAAATAGATCATGAAAGATGAAACATCAAGTTATTGGTGGATCTCTTGGAGGATACGAAAATTTTGATTTGTTAGCTTTGAATTGACTGGTCAAATGTCAAACTTGGAGTTGTAACGATGAAGTTATGATATTTTCAAAATGGCAACAATTGATCAACATGAGCTTCAGGGACAATAAGTTGAACGATCGATTGTTCCACAAGGAACGACCGCACGTTCCTCAGAATCTACTCGTGCTAGCAGCAGCATCCAAGCAGCAACCAAGACGCATTAGTAGGGATTCAATCCTACAACCTAGAAACATACAGCATGAGAGACCAAACGAACTAAGCTATCTAATCTTGATGGTGCATCTCTTCGCGGGCTTCCTATAAGTTGTGGCCCAATTTTAACGAATAAACCTTTAAGGAATCAATTTTCGAGAACATAAGAGCAATTTGAGAGCTCTAGCATTTTTAGTTTTTCTTTCTCATTTACCCTTTTTACTCTTAATGGCCTTTAAGGATGTTAAGGTCGTGCGAGACTACTTTGAATGTAAGGGTATTCGTCCGGAGTTGTGGCCACAAGTTAAGGTGAGTAAGAAAAGAAATAGAACTGATGAAGTTGGTGGCAGTAACAAGGGAAAGGGCAATAAGAATAACATGAGTAATGAAAAAAATTATTTGCCTCTAGCTTGCTACACATTGTCCAAGGCAGAGAAGCGGGCATTTTGTGAGTCTTTGTATGGAATTAAAGTTCCGTTTGGGTAATCATCCAACATAAAGAGATTTGTGAGCCTAAATGGTGAGTTGAAGCTGGGAAGCATGAAATATCACGATTTCCATGTAGTAATGCAAGTGTTCTTACCAATTGCAATTCGTGGAATACTGCCAAAACATGTGAGATATGCT
>NC_080049.1:19206535-19234035 GCF_026212465.1 Amaranthus tricolor
GGAGAATGTCGAATGAAGTTAGGGTTTTGAGAAAATGGGTAAAAATGCGAAAAAATAAAACTGATCTGCATTTTTGTAGAACAGATCTGTTCGCAGTTAGTAACTGCGAACAGCTCCAAACTATAAGTTTGGGATTTTCACGCTTACTTTTGAAAATTTTTTAAAACTTAATTTATTTAATTTTTTTTATTTAACTTAGGTATTTCAAAAATTCCCATTTGTATATGTAGACACCCCATATAAAGCTTGACCAAGAGTTGAATCAACGTTTTCAACGGGGCTCCGGTCCATTACACAAGTCTAATTTTAGGAAAAAAGAGATGAGTTGGAATAAGTTTGAGATTAAGGTGGTCAATAAATCTATTAGGTGTGTTTAGTACTTAGTAGTGTCAAAGTGTCTTAGGCTTAGAGCACTAGTAATAATTTGTAACACCATTTGGTCTTTATATTTCTCTTTCATTCTCTCCTTTTATTACATTATTCCGACTTTTTCATTTACCTATATCCAATGGATCACCTTTACTAAGAAAACAAAATTTTGACTCAACCCGTAGTCTTATATGAAATAATGGAAGATAGCAATTTAACAACACTTATTCTCTCGGTATTTGTTGCAGAAAAAAATAATGTGCAACTTCTTATTTTCAATTATATTCTTTATGAAAACAGCTAAGACAATTAAGAAATTACTAACACGAGTATTTAATTGTTACGTACTTGTTTGATATTGAATTTAAATCAAAATAAAAAAGATTTTCTAAGGATTGATTAGTGAAATGTGTTAATATGTTTCCCCATATATTAAATACTTACTAATATTAATGATGCGTCACTTATTTTAGTTACACATACATTTGGTCAATATAAGTGTTATCCATTGTAGTTGTTGTTATAGTCCTAAGGCTTCCACTTTTCAAAAAGCATCAAATACATTTCTTTTAAATAATGAGTTGGATTCATATTTTTTTTAGGTAAAATCTTGACATCGAAATCACATATTACTTCCTTTTCTTCCGCCTAACTTATAATCTCAAACAAAACTAATAATACTTAAATCATGTTGATTTTCTAAAGCTCATGAAATAATAGAATATTAATGTTGGTTGCGAATTGAGATGACAAATATAGACATTAACAGTGCATACATTAAATATTCATATTGTAATAGAAGGAAACTATGTTACGTTATAACAACAGGCCAGAAGTATATATTGGTGTTATGAATACACGTTAATTTACTTATATCATATATTCCTTACGTTAAGATTAATATAACAGTTTTATTTATGAAGTTGAATGAGATAAAAGGAGTTGAAAAGCTTGAAAATATTACTCTATATATACGTCCCAAATTAATTATCAGTTACTATTTTGGATTTTATATTACTTTTAGAATTTAGAAATGGGAAAGAAAAAAATTAGCATTAATTAGCGAAATGCAATATAATATGGACAAATGAATTAAATATCCATGATGTAAATGCATTAAATTACGGGGATTATATACATCAGGTTAGGTTCGACATAAAAATAAGGGCAAATTTACCATAAAAAAAATTATTTTTGCAACTTATTTGAGATCGCTCAAAAAAGAATGTATAGCAACTAATTTGGGATGGGCAAAGGGAAAAGAAACACAAGTTTGGCAAGCCCCATTGCAAAAGCAATAGCAGTAAATATTGTATACCAAAACACAACGATTTATAGTGTAAAATTTCGTTAAAAGTTTCATATTATTTCCATGGTGATGAAACTTTAATTACAAAAAAGTTTTGGAAATTTTACCCAGAATAATCCAACCTATTCACGATTTTCCTACAATAATCCCAACTATCGATTAACCATGAATAATCCCAACTATTGACTCACTTAACCTGTGCTATTGTTGCTGTTGTTTTTACCGGTGCAACAGGTAATTTTCTGGCATTTAGTCAATAGTTGGGATTATTGTAGGAAAATCGTAAATAGGTTGGATTATTCTGGGTAAATTTTCCATTTTTAAAAATATTTATCTTTTTTTTTATATTCAAAATGACTTGCTACAATAGGTAGCAGGTCACCCGGGTGTACCCAAGGCAAAGACCCTCCTAAGTTCGGATTATTCATGGTTAATTGATAGTTAGGATTATTGTAGGAAAATCGTGAATAGTTTGGATTATTCTGCGTAAATTTTCCAAAAGTTTTTGTGTACAAATTTTCATTACCTTTTAATACCACTTCTCCCAATAGTAATACATTGGAATGATTTTATGAAGAAAATGAGATAATTAAAATTAGACAAGCATGGCCATCAAGATAGCCAAGAGAATTTTCAACTAAAATTACACTACCTTTTCATTCTCATTACCACCGTTTATTACCATCTACCAAACGGACCGTAATAATACTCCTTTAATTAGTGGCTGGATACATTTGGTTTTGGATTTTGAGGCTATGCATTGAGCAAGTTTGACTCTATCAATTAGCAACAGCATCCAAATCAAACAGAAGTCGATAATCCAAAACCAACAAGAAAGACATCATAATATCAAGTATGTTTGGATAACACTTGAAGGAAATAATAGACGAGTAAAGCGAAGGGAAAGGGAGGGAAAGGAAATCCTTCATAATGCTGCATGATGAAATTAAATTATTTAATTTATAAAAAATGTTAAGGATTTACTGCCTTCGATTCCCTTTCTTCAATTAATTCCCCTCCCCCTTTGTTAGGGAAAGGGAAGGAATGGAAAGCCTTCACAATGGTGCATGGTGAGTTTTCCTTTTGAATTTTTTAAGTTTATACGAATTGTGAAGGATTTCCTGCCTTTGATTCACCTTCGTTCCCCTTCACTTTTGCTTACCTTCAAATTTTTCTCCCATTCCGTTCTCCTAATCCTCACATCCAAACATACGATAACACATGACACTCGAAATACTATGGAAAAAGTAGTCGCCAAAAAAGAGTAATAACATAAAAACATCTAGAAGAATTTTAACTATATATACAAGGCTAGAAACAAGAATTACATAGGACCTAAGCAGGAACAGAGTGAGGGGACTACGGGTATGCTACGTATCCAATGACTTTCAAGGAAAAAATTAAGGCACTGGATGGATTGATGGATGGATTGATATAAATGCAATGTCTGTATTTACGTCGAGTCTTGAACAATTACTGGTTCACCATCGCAAATGAAAGGTAGCGAAAGCGGCAAACAGCATAGGAAACAATGTCCAAAATGATAGTTGTACATGCTTACATGATGCTTCAGAGGTTCTGAGAGGAGTCCTTCCGGCAATAGCAGGTGACACTGCCTGTGCACCAGGGATGCTTTGTTGTTCATTAGTAGGCAATGCATTTGACGGCTTGTCCCCTGCTGACGGTGTTCTCTTTGGTTTGCTGAGATCTTGACCTACATAAACCAAATAATACTTAAATTCTAACAATCTTGCTAGCTTTCATCCAACAAAAAAGAACTCCTTTAACATTTTGCATGTATTTTGATTAAAAAATGTGATTATTGAATTTGCATGCAAATTATTCCCATTGAATGGTAGCTACGTGAACCATGGATCTATCCAGCATCTAAAGAAATCCTCTTCCACATTTTTATCCTTTACAAACTGATATACACTCCTACATTCCCAGGCTCAGCTCCCCTCGACTTCTTAAAAACTTGTATTCACAGATACAAATTGATGTACACTCCTACATGCAACTTTGTATCTGATAAGAATTTTTGACATAATCATTAATTTTCCACTACAACTGTTTTTTCAAAATCATAAGAGCCAGAAAACATGCAACCACAGGAGTGCAATTCGAACTCTAGTTGCTGGACCTGCGAAAATTTTGTCAATAATACAATGACTCAAGCAGACCAACGGGCTATAATATTAAGGCCTTTTACTTAATCCTTCATTTTAGACAAACAACCTCAGAATACATCCAGATTCCAGAGGAATCAATAACAAATAATTAAGATCTATTTGGACCATGATGCAGCAATCATATAGCAGACACACAAAGCACCTGAATAATACCTCAAAGGGGGCTCCATAAAAGATTCCAAAACAAAAATCAAGTATAATACATTAAATTGTAATACTTACAATCTGAACGAGACCAGCCAAACTTCATATTCTCCCTATCAAACACCAAGCGATATCCTATCATGAAGTTCTCTGTAGAAAAAAATTTCAGACTCTATTACTAAATGCAGAAAAAAAGACCACGATATTATAAACAGGTCCACTTACGGCCAATTAAAGCAATATCTCCTTCTGCAGACTCTACTGCTAAACAATATCCCACAATACTTCCCTGCAGCACATCAGCCCAAGAATACCTTAGAAAAGTCATCAGGTTCAGAATAATGATGCTTCAAAAAAAAAGGCTGACGCAGCAAATTGATGGAATCCATGTCACCACTTTTGATTAAATTATCTAACAAGAATCACACAACCATGAAACTGTGTGGTGAAATTCATCAACCTTAGAAACTACAGAAAAATATCCCAAACAAAAATGATGCAAGAAACTCTACTGGTACTGAATACTGATAGCTTAAAAAGAAGGCTCTCACAACTGCTTTGATAAAAGCTATAAAGTAACAGAGATCAATAATCTGGAAGACAGGGAGGGGTTGTGGTGACCATCTGACCCAAGACTTAATGTAAAATTGTTGACATCTAAGGGGTTTGGTAATAGTTGATCTAAAATCTGAATGAAGTGGATTTAATATTTTAATTACTACACCAGCAACCAATATTAAATTAACTGCTGATATCTAGTCAGAAAACATAATTTAGTTACTTAAAAACTGTAAATAACACATATTGGAGAAAAACACCACCTCCAATCACCAGGCCTAATAATAATTACATGAAGAGAGTGTGGCGGAAGGGAGGAGGGAGGCATTGCAATATTTTAAGTGTTAAACCAACCTGATCCCCAGTTACAGGAAAAAGTGGATATTGCACCACATAACTCTGATTTGATGGCATCATCAACTCCACTGATGGAAAATTCAGTGAATCATCTCCACTGGTTCAACAAGAGATAGCTTAAACTTGTCAAAAAAAAAAAAAAAAAGCAAAGTATAGAATCAGCATAGAAGATAGGGTTGATGAAGGTCAGACAGACATTAACCTTGACTCATAGCAATACTTCCATGGATATCCATCGTAACTCACTCTAGCAGCTTTAACTTCTCTGTCAAACTGTCGAAGAAAGCATTGCTTCAGCATGGAATCATCTCAAACTAAACTAGAGACCAAAATCAATTAATAAAATGATAACAAGAAGTACCTCCTGGGTAAATATTTTATACACATCATCTGGCATAAAGGTAAAAGATGTGCCACTATCAACAACAGCATGGAAACTTGGTTGTTTGAGACAAGCATTTTTTCCAATACAGATAGCATCCACCCCAACAACATATGTTGAACTGAATCAAACACCCATATAAGAATGAGTATCCGTCAAAGATTTCATCCCAAATAAAGTGTGTACAATTAACAAGTAAGAGAAACATACTATTTTCCTTCTAATGGAAGAAATGAAGTCCAATGATAGGTAGTAAATCCTTGATCGCCAAAAAATATTCTCCCCGAACCATTTTCATTAAAGCACAAAGAAAAGGAATTTCTGATCAATCCAGATTTAGCTAGAAGACTTGGAACAGAAATATCGCCAAGGCCTAAACCCATAAGACCATCTGGAGCAACCCCTCCATCCAAATAAACACCACTTTGCTTCTTACCACACCTATACAAGATCAAAGAGCTCAAAATGACAGCATTTAAAAATTCTTCTAAACACAGTGGCAATTATGTCAAATTTTATCAAGCAAGATCTTAAAATATTAGGCCCTAAGTCAATAGAGCATACCCAAAAATGATTGAAGTTTTTACATTGGGTGAGTTATTACTGCTTGACGTAAGATGCAATACATCTTCAACAAGTTGACCTGAACTTGAAGTATCCGGAGAATAATATTGCACGCTGTATGTACACGATTGAGCAGAACTTTTACAGTTTTCTTGTTGTGTGCATAGCCGATGGCTGCAAGTCAGAAGTTTGCTCGTGTTTGAGCCAGCTGGATCATACTCATTGAGATTCTTATCCTGCATAATAGATGCCCCATAGACCAAGGAGCACCTGCCAATCAATCATTGGAAATAAGTGCTAACACTGCTACAAGTATTAGCAGGTAAAACACACAGAAAGCACCATGCTAAGAGTCAAATCATGATAATGAGAGCCCAAAAAGACAAAGTAAACAGAAGGCTCAAAAGATACTCCATGCTATGAGTCTTTTCTCAGACTATACAAATTATTTTATGATTTTATCACCTTTTAAGTCCCAAACACCATCTTTTGGCTCTAATTTCATCATTCTTTCCATTATTTTTTACAGGAAAGGATAGACATTGTCATTAAAAGGAACACTTTGGGGAAACAAAATAGCAAGCATATGAACCTTATATAATAAAAAGGCAGCTCGGAACTTCACGAACTTGAACAGTGAACAAAGAGTGATGTCAACTATCTGATACAATATATGTATACCACATTTATAATAATGTTCAAAGACTCATACATCACAGTGTTTCACAAGCTACTCCATATGATAGCAATTCCAATGAAAAGTAAATAGGTATAGAAGTTGAGAGAAGTTAAATGTACTATGCAAAAACAAAGAAAGAAATCAAATGAAAACGGGACTAAACATAAGCATTATAGATATCAAATCAGAAACACAAATAAATAAATAATAGCAAAAGAAAACATCAAATAATAGAGGGCACAAGGAAGATTAGCGTACCAAAAAGCTATAATAAGTGGCTGAGAGAGGAGCACATTGGACACAATTACAAGGAACCCAGAGTAAATCACTCCCCACATCCAAAGCAACCAAAAAGGACACATTTGGTGTTCCAATATCTATCCATGTATAGTGTAACCTGTAAATTTAACCCCTCAAAATTACAATTAAAACATCATAACAAAAGAATTCGACTTTGACACAATTAATTGCACGAATTATGTAGGCATGTCCGTTCTGCCTCTAGGAGCAAATAAGTTTCATGAATCATGACACTATAAACTATTTCGACATATCCTGAAAAGCATAGTCACGGTTCATCAATTAGTTAACGTTTACAATTTTCCCCAAAATTTTCACATTCAAAACAAATCTTAGAAGTGTTATGAATGCCAACAGGCGAACCCACATCAGACCTTCTAGTATTATTATGTATCACAACTCACTACCATATCTGTGAGGAAATAGGACAACATCACAACAAACCCTACTAGGAGAAAATGCAGATTGAAGAATAACTGCATAAATGCCATTAACAAAATTCTACCTGCTCCATCTGCAAGTGATATATACTACCTTAAAATATTGGATATATAGGCTTTCACATAACTTAAATTTAGCAAAAGTGTTCACAAAAGCCTCCCAAGATATAAATATGGTAATTACCAAACTAAACTAAGCTATCCTCAACAGAAAGCTAGCTTAGCTTTTAGTCTTGTGCAATGCCCAAGATGTGTGATGTGACTTATGAATCGTAATGTTACTATCTATAGTCCTCTGTTGTTTACGGTGGACTTCACGTTACTTGTATCAAAGATCAACACTTCATAAAGTAGTTGGTAGTAATTAAAAATTGAAAGCACTTGATAAGGGCCTTAGTCTGGAGGGTTAGTACTTAGTAGCTTATAAATTGTTTTCTCTTTAGGGAAGCACAGCCATTGATTATCAAATCAAATTCGTGTCATCACCTAGATATAGGAACACATAGCGGATAGCGCCACATTATAGCAAAGAAATCAAGATTTCAATCCCGAGAAATTGCCACAATTGTATCGCACAAAGAATACGAAATGGTTGGATCATTTAAATTGTTTATGAATTAAAAACAAAGTTGAAGAGTGTAGATAGTAGAAGAAGGTAATGGGGATAATACTATAAAGAAATTATAGCAAAGTAAGAGATACAAAAGAAAGAAGAGTGTCAATCTCTCATAAAGAAAGGGAAATAGGGAATATAACATGAGGACCTATTCTTCCATTCTTATGTCATTTCTAAACAATTTAGTTCAATTCCAATAATCTTTTTCCATCACTTTCTTTCACATTTTCACGACACACTAAGATCAAATAATTTAAATTCTAATAAGTTCAATTAAGATCTTATAGGTTCATTTTAGTGATTTAGTCCAACAAGTTCAGTTCAATTCAGCCATTAATTGTCAAATCAAATCCATATCATCACCAAGACAGGTCTTAATTTTAGAAGTATTAGAGATTGTACTTTTTGATTCTGAAAATACTACTCGCTTAGACAGTTAGACATAAATGATAAAGTAAACCTTAGCACTATGCTCAAGGAAAAAGTTGAAGTACAAACATTAAATTGCATACTGGATATAATAGTACCATTTTAAAACCTAAGTTGATGAATATTTTGACTTTTTTTTTTCAAATGAATACAACAAAATGGAAACAGAACTCTTTTAAGCACGAATTTTTATCAAAATACAACTACACCAAATCACGCACTATGCACAAAAGAAAGCATGAATTTCAGATTTCCTAAAATATTAAAAATTCAACACAAAAGCTATTAGAAGAAGTATACAATCAGCACATACCAACCGAGGTCATTGCCAAAAGACTGAGTTTGGCTACCGCGAGAAGGAAAAAGTAACTGTCGTTGATGACCGATTTTCATCTTCTGTCTTTCAAAATCACTAATCAATAACATCTGATAATACTCTTTACTCTTCATCTTCGGCAAGAATTTCTCACCAGAAATGCCACGCAACTCGTCGGAAAATCGGTGCATTAATCTCGATGAAAAAACCATATCATTACTCTCAATTATAACAATAAATCTCAACAACATCCATAACCACACAAGCAATCTAATCTTCGCCATTTTCTATCTATTACAATAATGTGAACAGGAAAAGTGGCAAATCCTAGGTTTTGCAGAGATCTGGAAATAAAGCAGTAGAAGAGTGAAGTGGGAGAGAGTGAGAGTAGAAAAGGAAATGTTGGTTTGATTTGGGGGTTTTGAGTGTAATAATAGGAATTGGGAAGGAGTAAACAGAAAGTGTATGATAAAATAAAAAAGTGGAGTAAATAAAATGACGCTTTAACGTTAATTACGGTCCGTCAACCATGTGTTGTACATATGGAGTATGTATACTCATATTGTCATCCTCAATTGCAAACCCCCTTTTGTTGGTGGGATCCGGGGTGTTTTTCATGGTTTATTTAATTGATTGATTGATGACTACTCCATAATGATAATGGAAATAAACCACATCAAAAAAAATAATGGAAATAATAATAATAATAATAATAATAATAATAATAATAATAACATTAATGAGTACTACCCTGTTCTATTTGGATTGCAACAAAGAGAAATTAGTGTATTTTTGAGAAAGTGGTAATAAATGAGAAGAGAGAATGGATTGTGTAGATGAAATTAAAAGAGAGTAAAAATGTATGGATGAAATTAAACGAACGTGGTAGACCATTGTCCAAAATAGAAATAATGCAAATTAAGTGAGACGGACCAAAATAGAAAATAATGCAAATTCAATGGGACGGAGGGGGTAATAGTAAGAAGGCTAGGAATAGTCATTTTCCTTATGATATGGAAAGAATCTTATATTGTTGTATACTCTTATTCTGATACTTAACCAAATATTCATTCAATCGATCTAAATTCATCCTACAATTCGTTAATTTTACATTTATTTAATTCTCACACTTTTATTGGTTTCTGGGACCCTATCTGAGTTGAGCGTCGATGGGGCTTTCGAAAAACCACCCCGGGCAACGTTAATGTTGTATTTCAAGAGTTGAAGTCACTTTCGTGGTAGGATTATAAGATACTTTCAAGTTCCAACTCATCAACACATGTCCCTAATAACACTTCAAATTCAGATACTTTAAGTGTTTCTGCACTTCCTACTTTCATAACTGAAACTATATTCAATATTATGAATGATGGTTAATTTTTAGATTTTTCTTTGGTGTATTGTGATTACGATAACTTTGAAATTTTCTTAGTAATTTCTTGGATTCGGTCTTTGATGAGTGGTTTGTGATTGAGAACAATTTGTGCAATATATATTGCTTTGTCTTGATAATTGTTAATAAAATATACTCATTTTGATTCATATGGGTTGTTGATAATGGTGACTCGAACTTGAGTCTCAATCAATGGGGAAGATGAATCATGATGTTCGAGTACAGTAGAAAAAGTCGAGTAGGCTTTTGGGGCGGCTGGAATCAAGCCGAGTCAGCTGATGTTGTTTTGCTGAAAGAATTTTCCAGAGGCTAATGCCGAGTCGTGTCCATGGTGCTTGGTGAACAGTCGACTCGGCTGTGAAGATTGCCAAAAATTGATTTTGTTCCAGAAGATAAAGCCGGCTCGGTGGTTTGGGGCATTTTGTGTTAGCCGAGTCGGCGACAGTTACGAGGACGAGGGAGAGCAGTTTTCTTCATGTTTTTGGCCGCTTATGTGTTGGATTTTATGTTGATTTCTTCTTTAGAGCAGTAATAATATAAATACCCCTCAAATTACGGTTAGCAAAATTTAAGTCACAAAATAGAGGAACACAAGAGAGCCATTGTAGAGTGTGATTGAAACTTTGATTCATCTTGTAATTCTTTACGACCATAGTGAAATTGTTTATTCTCGGTGCCAGTGGATGTAGCTATCACATTGGTAGTGAACCACGTTAAAACTCTAGTGTTATTTCTTATTGTTTGAATTGATTTTTCTTTGTTATTTCATTATTGTTCATCGATCTTGCTTCCGATATCGCACAACATAGGCAATTTTCAGGGTGAGACGGTCTCAAATAAGAATAGTTGGTTTCACAAATTCTTATATGAGACGATCTCACTGTGAGATATGCCCCATACTTGAATTAAATAGCCTAATAATAAAAACTCATCAAATAACAATTTTCTTAGGGTAGTTCAATTGTGATTAATCAATGTGTTTAGAGCTTCAAATATAAACTTGCTTATTTTGAATTTGATGTTTTTTTCAAGATTTGTCAAATTATAAAATTATTTGTGACATTTGAAATATCAAAATTTTTTGTACACAATGAAATCAATGTTATTGAATGTAAATTTTTTGAAAATATCGAGATCACTTTATTTTTCTTGGATCCGCCCTTGAATCCCTAGGCATGTGTTATTTAATCTTTGTGTTAGTTTTAATCTAGAAGACTGTTATATTTTTCGAGCATAATAAAGTAAAATCATTTTATTTTGGAAAAATTATAAAAAAACTACCTAATATATACCCCATTTTGTAAAAAAAACTACCTTATGTAAAAATCTTTGCAAAAAACAACCTTATATAATACAATTGTTTGCAAAATACTACCTTATAACGGTTTGTGGCCTTTGACCGCTAACTTTAACTGTTGACCCGCATGTGACAGTCACGTGATGCTTTAATGTATTTACTTCTTCTTCATTTCAGTTCAGTGCATTCGAAAATCCTTTCTTCCTGCCATTTCCAGCGTCAACTCTATTCCTGTAACTCTTCAATTCGCTCCCATCCACCTCGTAATTTCATCTCATTGAAATTTCTAACCTATACTGGTACGTACTACTTCTTAATTATGGTTTTGTACTTCATTGTTGTATTTTAGGTATAATTTAAAATTTATTTCGTTTTACAAATTTGCATCCTTTTGCTGCGTTTTTTCTATTGAATTTGTTGTTTTTTATCTTGTAATTTGTAAATTGATTGTTGTTTTGTCTGAATAATATATTAGGGTTCTTAAAATTAGCTAAATCAATAAGATGAAGAAATTGAAAATCCGTAAAAAAGCAAGTGATTTGAAAAAGAAGCAGTCTGAGTTGGCAATTGAGGTGGGTAATGTAAGGGTAGATGAGGTGGTGATTGAAAGTTCTGATGTGGCACATGAGGTTGTGGATGAGTTGGAAAGAGCAAATGTAGATGTTGATGTTGGGCTATTAGGACCACCAGTCACACATACGGGTTATAATGAATCTTTAAGTGCTAACCCTAGATCTAAAACAAATAACTCAGCTGCTATTTCTACCCTAAACCTTACACCAAATGAGAGAGGCCACATAGAGCAACAAGTTTCTGATTTTCAGGATAGTAGTGATGATGATTACAGTTGTGGTGATGAAGATGAATATGAGGATGATTCTGATTTGTTTGCAGAAAATGTAGTTTATGGTCTTGATGATGTGTTTATAGGTGATGATGAAATTAAATTGATAGTAGATAAGGAGGTTGATGAAGAAAACAATAGAGACATATACTTTAATGATGATGAACCGCAGTCTGATGATTATGATTTGGGTGCATTGAATGATGATGAGGAAGGTATATGCAACTATCCTACATTCAATCCTGAGGTTGATTTCAAGGGTAAGATCAATTTATCTTTAGGCCTTAAGTTTCCTTCGACATATGTGTTTAGAAAAGCACGAAGGTACCATGCTATTGAATGTGGTTACAATTATTATTACCTGCATAATGGTAGAAGTAGGATCAGTGTGTATTGCTACAATAGATGCGATTGCATGAAATCGAAAGCTAGAATTGTGAACTATGTTTGTGGGAAGGAGAAGAAGTGTTATTTTAAGGTTCATGCTGTGAAGTTGAAAGATGAGGAGACACTTCAAATAAGGAGTTATTTTCCCAAGCACACTTGTGGTCACCAAAACCAAAATAACAAAGTCACTACTTTGTATTTAGCTGAGAAATACATAGATGATTGGAGTGAAAATCCAACTTGGGAATTAAAGGCATTTAAGAAAAGGGTTAATAGAGAGTTAGGTTGTGAAGTGAAGTATTCTAAGTGTTATATGGCTAAAAGAATTGCAATGAAAATGATATATGGTGATGCAGTGAAGAGTATAGCAGGGTGTGGGATTATGCGGAAGCATTGCAATCGTTAAATGCATTGGAATAGACACACCCCCACCTTTGTTCCAAAGGAAGTATATATGCTTGCCAGCATGTAAGGAGGGTTTTGTTGCTGGATGTAGGCCTATTATAGGTGTTGATGGGGCACATTTGAAGGGACAATTCCCTGGGGTTTTGTTGACTGTTGTAGGTAAAGATGGGAACAATAACATCTTCCCCGTTGCATGGGCTGTGGTCGAAACAGAAAATGTAGAAACTTGGACTTGGTTTCTAAATCTCCTCGTAGAAGATCTTAGGTCAGTTACTGCATCGAGTAGTTGGGTTCAAACAGGAGGTGAAGCTTTCACCTTCATGAGCGATAGGCAAAAGGTATGAATGTAATTACTTGTTAACACATATCTTGTTTTAAATGTACCTAATGTTATAACCCTAATATTATTTTGTGGATAATATAGGGTTTGGTTGAAGCTTTGAACTCAGTGATTCCTGAAGCTGAAATTAGGTTCTGCTGTAGGCATATATGGGCAAACTTCAAGATCAAGTTCCCTGGAGAGTTGTTCAAACAACACTTTTGGAGAGCAGCAAGAGCGTACAACAATGTATGGAATCAAGTATACAATTAAATATTTGAGATCATGTCAAACTAATTAGTAACAATTTACGTTTGCAGTTTCATTTTGATAGAGAAATGAATGAAATAAAGAATATTTCTGTTGAAGCATATGAATATCTAGCTGCTATTCCTACAAAACACTGGTCTAGGCATGCTTTTTGTAGTAGGAGTAAGTCTAGGATGTTGTTAAATAATATTTGTGAGGCATTCAATAATGTGTTAGTAGATGCAAGGGGGAAGCCTATAATTTCTCTAATGGAGTGGATTAGGAGATATGTGATGCAAAGAAGTGTAGCCAAAAGGGAAAGGCTGAGTAACTTTGAAGGTGTGTTGATGACATCTATCACCAAAATGATTGAAAAAAATGCAAAGGAAATATATGGTTTAAGGGTAATCCCAGTGGATGTGTGTGAGTTTGAGGTGGATGATAATGACAACTCTTACGTTGTAAACTTGGCCAATAGGACTTGCCATTGTGGAAGCTGGGACCTTATAAGGATTCCTTGTAAACATGCCTTGGCTTGTATTGTTCTTAGAAATTTAGATGCCAACGACTTTGTCCACGAGGCGTATCTTGTAGAAGCGTATCGAAAGACGTATGGTCCAAAGTTTTATGGTATGCCAGGACACAAAATGTGGCCCACAACTACTTTAGCCAAACCACTTCCTCCACCATATCGAAAGATGCCTGGAAGGCCTAACAAGAGGAAAAGAAAGAAGGAAGCTGATGAAGGTAAAGGAGGTAAGAAGGCTGTATGTGCTGTTAGAGAATTCAAGCAACGGAGATGTGGTAATTGTGGTGACCTAGGTCACTACAAAATAGGCTGCAAGAATCCACCCAAACCACCACCAACAAAGATCAAGTCAAAGGGTGGAAGGCCTAAAATGGGATCTTCTTCTGCTCAACAATCTACAACAAATGATGTTCCTAGCTCCATTAGTCAACAACAAACGCAAAAACTGCTGCATCTACTTCATGTGTAATGGATCAAAATAGTCAAATATAGAGCTGTATAAGTAATTTACTGTTGAATGTAATGTGTTGAATTAGTATAAGTTTTATGAACTAAGAATGTACTATGTTGAACTGTATGTTAGCAAATCAGTATATGAACTGAGAATGTAATGTGTTGATGTAACGGCCCGGTTAAAGTGACCCGGAAAAATCATGTGAAAACATGAATCCGGTTCACAAACGGACACAAGAAAACTCATCTTTACTCGGATCGTCAACGTTCCAACGGTAAAGAAATATGGTCAACAAAGAAAACAGCGTCAAACAAAACAAAACAAGTCAGCGGAAGTCTTTACATACAACTCGAGAGCCCACCGGCCTCTAGACTACTAAAAGTTGTACAAGATAAAAGATAACATCATAAACTTTGGTTACATAAACTGAGTTATTTCGACTCATTACAAAGTATGTCTAGACCTGATAGTTACGGGTTCTAAGCTGAATCCTCACTCCAGCCCCCTCCTGCAGTCAACCTGCTGCACGTCGTATGATAACACGTAGCAGGTTCCAAAGAACAACCAGTACACGTCAGAGACTTCATACATATATTAAACAGGTTGAATACAAGCGTTGTGTTTACCCTAGCATGCAAAGGCTCTAATACATATTCTTTATTTAATATATTTCCAATCTTGTAACGTTGCCCGTCCTGTTCGGGTCGTACAAGTATAATTTCAAATTTGTTTTGGTGGAATACACTTGGGAGAGCTAATCCCAAGGCAACCACCTACCTAAGACGTTGCCCGTCCTGTTCGGGTCGCTAAAGGCTAAAGTATGCATACCCCCATGGTGACCGTAATGATCCACAACTGCCATGGGAAAAATGATTGATAATATTCCAATTCATTTGTTAACCCTTTTTGGTAACTTAACCATAAATTCTCAATTTCCACATAATTATTTCATATTATTTGAGGTGTCTAATCCTTATGTGATTACAATGCCACGATTAGGAATAAACCAACATTACTTGCACAACCATATAAATAGTATGGTCTAAGCGTGTACCTTTGAACGCTGCAAACACACGTTGTTCAAGCACAATTAAAATTTCGCCCTCTTATGAAACGAGGTCCTAAATAACACAAAACGATCACGTATTAGACCGTGTTTAAACATTTAATCCACTCAATACCATTAAGATATCACTAAGACTTGATAATTTCAAATGTTTTCATCAAACTCCCAATAGTTCCAAATTTTACATTCTGACCAGAAACTTTTATGGCCATTTCGGACAGTTTAGAAAATTCAAATTAAAAATCCGACTTCACCGCTGCGTCCGGAACGCATCAATTACCTTGGGTACCAAATTTCATAATTTCTAGCATCCAATTACTATTTTTAATTATTTTAAGCGTTTTAACGAGTTTTAAAACGCATCGGTTAAATAAAACAACAACGAAACACACCCAACACTCAGATCGGGGCGCCACTACCGAGGCAGCAGCTGCTGTCCATAAGTTCCTTCTACTTTAATTATTTTTATTTTATATATTTTTTTCTATTTAAATTATTTAATCCTTTTTAAATCTCCATACCAAGATACACCTAACCAAAACTGGATTTACATTTTACTAAAATAAAACAAATAAAACCAAATCTCCTATCACACAACCACTTGATATTTCCACACATCTAACAATACATAAAATCCCATCAATTAATCTAAAGCATCATCAAAAACATAAAACTAACAACTTAAGACATACTCATCCACAAAATCCTTCAAGAGCACTTAAAATTTCATAAACCATGATAATTAAATTAAATACTTGATTCCCTTATCAAATTAAAATTTTGTAGAGAATCATAAAACAAAAAATCATCTTTCTTGAATCAAGACATGTATGTAAACACACAATCCCTCAAGCAAAAATCCAATTTTTTTTTGCCAAAGAATTTATAACTTCATAGATGACTACACTACTGGATCCATACCATTAAAATTCCTACTAACAAATTGTAATTTAGTTAGAGATATGTGAACCATAAAAGAAGTTTATTTAAATATCAATATTAACTTAATTCTTTTAACAAATTAAACTTTGTTAAAGAATTTAAATCAAAAGAAAACATAACCCAATCCTTTTAACAAAATTGAAGTTTATTAAAGGATTAGTAGAGAAAATTATATATAAAAGAATGTATATTCAATCCTCCTAAAAATCATAGGATATCATCATACATAAAAATATACTTCACCTTAGAAATCTTTTTGAATAAAATTTATAATAACAATTCAACTAAACTTACCCCTTGAACAAAAGATTGAATTGAACAACCAAAAGAATTTTTTTTTTTTTATTTTGAGAATGCCGAGCACAATGGAAGCAAGGAGAACTATTTTTTTTCAGAAATTTGTGGAGAAATGGAATTGGAATGGAATGATTATGTGAGGCTTAAGAATTAATAATGGGCAATTTTAAAAACAAGGTCTAAATGTGCTATAAATCCCACTTATGAGAGGAGTTACAAAAACTCCTCCCATTCCATGCACTAACCGGCTGCCCCTTCCATTCCCCCTTAATATTTTTTTTTTCTTTTAATTAATTAATTATTTAATTAATTGAGTAATTATTGTGTTATTATCACAATCGAAACAAAACGTCATGCGATAAAACTCGTTATCGTTAAAATTAACCTACTTTGTTACTTATAATTAACTATATAAAATAATATAATTTAATATCACTTATTTATTTTATTTTGTTATATTTTATTTTATTATATTTTATTTACTTTTAAACCCGATAAATTACGGGGTGTTACAGTTGAATTCAGTTACTGTGATGAATTAAGTGCAGCAAATTCAGTTACTGTGTTGATTAAGTGCAGCAAATTTAGTTACTGTGTTGAATTAAGTGTAGTAAATTTAGTTACTATGAAGAATTCAGTTACAGTGATGAATTGTGTACATCTTCATTGTATGTAGCAGTGACTTATGCAGCAATAGTATGGAGTCAGTGCAGGAGTATGCAGCATTTGATGAAAATGAAAGCTGAAGAGCATTCTTGAAAAAGAAAGCTAAACTAGTGCTGAAACAAATCAGTGCTAAGTGTATGTTGTGTTCCAAGCAGTAGGCAAACACAACAACCACAACATACATAACATGAGTCAGTGCAGCTATACTGATTTGAGAACTTACTAATGAGAACTAGTGCTGCATTTGTTGAAAAAGAGAGCTGAACAGCATTCTTGAGGTCTGGGATTGTGTTTTGAAAATACGTTTTAAGTTTGGGTGCTGCAAATCAGTGCTGAAACAAATGAATTATGCTGCAAATCAGTGTTGAAAAATAAATGTGTTCTGAATGAGTAAGTTCATCGGTGTTGTGTATATGTAGTACATCATTACATCTTTGAACCAGTATGTATATGTATGTAAGCAAATGGATTTGTGTTGTGTATATGTATGTAAGCAAATGGATCTGTATTGATCCTTGAACCAGTGTGTATCATATCAATGTTGTGTATGTACATTGATGTTTGTGTTGATCCCAAGCAAATTGCTGTAAGTTAAGTGTATGTTGTGTTCCAAGCAGCAGGCAAACACAGCAAACACAACATACACAACAAACATAACATACATTACATAAACAGATCAAATGGATATTACAGAGCAAACACAGCCATCTGATTTCCATACATAAATAGAAAGCAAACACAAGTGTATTTACAATACCTGCAAAGAAATTAAATGGACAAAATAAAACTTAATTCATTCATCATGATCATGTTACAATACCCAAATCACTGTTACAATTATTCTTAAATAGGTTATAAACTTCAATTACTAGCCTTGATTAATGCAAGAAACAGTAACAAAAAATAAAAGGAAAACCCTAATACAAAGCTTGTAATTTGATTTCCATGCTTCCTCTCATTCATCCATTTCTTCTTAATCCTTTTGATTTCTGAAAGTGCTTGTTCCTTTTCATGTTTCAAGCAACAAACCCTTGATGTCAAAATCTTGATTTCAGTTGCTAATTGTCGCTTGTCCTCCACAAGTTTGTTAGTCATTTCTCTTTGCGAAACAGTCATTTCAGGTTCATCAATCCATTTAAACTCTTTGCATCCCCTCCATTTTGTATCAGGATCATAAAAAACGCAAGTCTTAAACCTTCTTCCAAAATTTTCCTTGGTCTATTAAACTCTCCTTGCAAAGGGAACTCCACACCCACATTTTTCAGGTATCGAATTTTTGCTTGAAGAACAAGAAGACATAACTAATTAATTGAAAAATAAAATGATGATCTTTGAATGATTTAGGGATTGGAAATCAAGGAGAAAGAAAGAAAGGCGAAAGAAAGAATAATTAGGGTTTATCGCTGGAAATGGCAGGAAGAAAGAAAGGATTTTCGAAGCTGAACTGCAATGAAGAAGAAGTAAATACATTAAAGCATCACGTGACTGTCACATGCGGGTCAACGGTTAAAGTTAGCGGTCAAAGGCCACAAACCGTTATAAGGTAGTGTTGCAAACAAATGTATTATATAAGGTAGTTTTTTGCAAAAATTTTTACATTAGGTAGTTTTTTATAAAATGGGGTATATATTAGGTAGTTTTTTTATAATTTTGTCTTTTATTTTTTCTTTTGGTATAGGGTAAGCTAAGGGAACGTAGCGGGAGAAGAGAAATTGAATTTAGAATCTTTCTTGAAAAAAGCGATACATACTGTAACTGTGACAAAATATAATTTTAAAAATGAAAATTATTTTAAAATATTAAAGTCCAAAATTTTAGTTTAGAATATCTCAATTTTGTCCAATAAACATTCATTTCAAACTTCAAAGTGCAAGTTTAGCCCAAATTTATCATCATCATACAATTTAATAAAAAACTAGAAAATGTCAAATGACATCCTCACAAAGGTTTCTAATGGCATGTGATTTAATCTAGACAATTAATCATCAATCAGTCGGCTCCAGAGAGACTTCTTTCAAGCCCAACTTATTAAACCCTAATGTCCACTTATGTATTCTTAATGTTCACTTATGTATTTTTAATGCCTACTCACATTATCCTTAATGCCTGCTTACAATATACTTAATGCCCATCGAAAAAGTACTTAAAATGCCTACTTAAAATATTCTAAATGTCTACTGAAAAACTTAACCTACTAACCTACTTACCATATCCTTAAGGCCTACTTACAACATCTTTAACGACTACTTACAATATACTTAATGTCCACCAAGTAAGTACTTAAGTACTTACAATATTCTAAATGCATACTTACAATATGTTTAATGGCTACCGAGAAACTTACTTTATATTTTCCTTCTTGGGCCAATCCAATTGGAGATGGTCTCTCAAAAAGACTGTCTCTTACAAGAATTCGTGATAATTAATTTGTTCATGTATGCCTAGAATAAAAACTATTTGATCAAAAATATGTTGAACATTTAGTGTATATTAAATCTTAAGAATTATCACTAAGTACTACAAATAGCAGTGGTATAAAGTGTACTAAAAGGTCCAAAGGGGTTAAAGAGAAAGTGAAATAGCCCTAAAATTACCTACTTAATTAATTATAATTAATTAAGCGTAAATGGATTAATTAATCTTAAACATAATATTTTATTTTGACTTAGTAAATTATTTTATCACCTTTGAATATCAATCTAATTAAGTAATTTGGGACTAATTAAAATTGAATATATTATTTTACTGTGACTAAGTAAATTTTTCTATAACCGTTGGATATCAGTTGTATTATTTTTGGGGTCAAACTAAATTGTATGAGGAAAAAATGGATAAGAAAAACTGTATCAAATAGATTGTTGTGTGTGTCATGCCACATATGGCTATGATGTGTCCAGTGTTATGTTGCTTAGTGGCAATTTGGACACACATCACCCTTATCCATCATTCTCTAAACCTTCATAATCAGAAAACCCATTCCTGAATGATTTTACTACAAACCATCATCTTTATCTCTATTATCATCACTCATCAATTCTCATCACTTCTTCATTTTGAATTTCTGGAAAAACACAAACTCAAGTCTTGATCTTAGTTCATTCATACAAACTTGATTTATGTTATCATTATCATCCATTAAAGAAGAAAATCTGAAAATTCCATCTGGTTCTTTCTTCAATTCGAAAATAACAAATGAATTAGAGTCTTTTGTATTCTTTGATTCATCCATTCCAAAGGCTTTTGTTAGGTTCAATTGAGTTATCAAGTTTATGGTTTCAATTTGGGTCTTTGATTCAAATTCAAGCATCAACTTGAATTTAAGTTGAGTATATGGGTTCAATTAGTAATTGTTTTCTTGTTAGTGTTGATTCGTATTGGTTATTTGGTTTGATTTCTAGTATAAAGTTTGGAATTTTGAGATATTGAAATTTCAGTCCAGAACTAAAATGTTCTATTTTTGGCCATTTTTGAGGCAGTTCTGATTGTTTCTGGGTTCTGGTTCCTCATAAGAATTGTAGAGCTCCGAAGCACGGTCGCGTGGACACTTGAATCGCCCCAATATGAGTTCACATGAGAGTGTTATGCTCAAATTACTAATAGGGTGTCCTGAAAATCCGAAAATAGCATTTCAAATTTAGTTGTTCATAATTAAAGTTGGGGCTCAAATCGAGTACTCTTTTTATCAAGTGTTAGGGTTAGTATTTATCCTTCAATTAAGTTTTATTGATTGGTATTGTTGAGTCACGAGTTCTTATTTGATTATGGGTATTTTGTTTTAGTATCAATTTGGGAACATAAGTATCAATTAGGTATTTGATTAGTTGATATTATTTAGGTAATGATATAAGTTGGATATTTGGGATTTAAGATTGGTGTAAAATTTGTTTGATTGCTTTGTTTATGTAATAATTATATTATTAGTATTATAAAATGATTTTAATAAAGATTAATCATCTTATAAAAATTATATTTGATTAAAAAGTATGTTAATATTGCATTTATTTAAAGAGAGTACAAAAGCATGTTTTCTATGTTATTGACTTATAAGATATGAGTCTTGAAATATCGTATTATGAAAATGAAGTATGATTGTTGATTTCAAAGAAAATCAATTAAATTATTGTTTTGTTTTATATTGAAATATTCGACATTGAAAAATGTTCGTTTTTGGGAATTGGCAACGGATATTTATATTCGGATAATTGTGAAATCCTATAGCTTGATAATAGCATTGATATTCGATCGTCTCGATCCCCGACCCCTTCTTCTTGCAAGATAGGAGTCATGAATATCGTATTATGAACATGAGTTCTGCTTCGTCTACTTCTAAGCCATTAATCAATCTATTTTAAGTTTATATTGAACATAGTTTACATGAAATTTTAAGATATTAGAAGACAAATATATAATAGAAAAATAATAAAAAAGATTAAAGATAGAAGAAAAAGGTTTATTAAGAATTTAGATAAATAAAAAATAAGAAATATAAAAAAAAATAAATAAAAAGTGTAGGAAATTATGTTTAATATGATTTTGAATAATATGTTTGGTATAAAAAGTTTTGTTTGTTTCCCATGAAATCATATGTTTCATTTGCCGTATTGTTTCGCTATTAACTTGTAAAGTAATCGCCGTATTTTGATTTTGGTATTAACTTATAAAGTTACAGCCGTATTTTAATTCGCTATAAACTAAAAGTTCTTAGCCGTATTTATGTCGATACCAAACGGTCTTTTACAAGAGTTTGGATTTTGATAAATTAATGTATTATAAGGAGTTACCCAATGAGCAAAAGATTAAATTTGAAGATGTTTGTTAATGACTTGTATATAAATGTAATAGTTTGTCGGATTACTCAACAATTCAATTGTTGACAGTCTTTGATAGGGCCTATCCCTTAGGGGGGATAGATCCATTTTCAGATTAGCTCTATTGTGGAGAGGATGTCTACATGTATTATGTGTTACGTGCGAGGCGAGTACTTCTGTTTGAAATACATTTTGTAAATTAGATATTTGTAAATGAAATTGTTATAATTTCATAATATTTTGTAAATAGTATTTACTTAATTATTTAAAAAGTTTTAAATAACTCTGACATTAGTTGCTGTTTCATCAAATCACAGGTCGGATTTAGTCCCAACCACTATACGTCTTCCGCTGTGTTTTGGACAGTATTATTATATTGCTTACGTTGGTTTGGGTTATTTCAAAAGGACAAAAGACAAATTGGAAAACCGAGTCAGCAGAAAAAGCCGACTCGACTTTCCTGATAAAGGGCCTAAAGCCGAAACGACTTTAGGTACTGGATTGAACATTTTGTCCAGCAGGAAAAGCCGAGGCTTTTCTGTGGGTAGAACAAAAGCCGACTCGACTTTTAGTTCTAACAAGCCAAATATGCCTTTTCGTATTCTTGATCAATGAACATTGGATTCTATTCTTGTTCAACTTTTATAGTGTTGAATAATGCTCATGAATACCAAAGTTATAATGGTATTGATTGATGGTCATTATACTTGATCATTAATGGGTGATTAAATGTCCATGACCCTTTGGCATACTTGAACTAGTATAAATAGGGGCTTAGGTAAGGATGTCACTTACACACCTAAAATCTGAATTCTCATATCCTTGATTTCTCTCTTACTTGTGTTCTTTAAAAAGATTTATAAACTTCTTGATAGAATTTCAAAGTTTATAATTCACCAAACACATTTTCATTAAGTGACATACCCTAAGTTCTAAGGGTGTGTTTTGTTGTTTGTATCTCATTGTGAATTTTCAAGTCAAAACCTAAGTACTTTTGTGGGGAAAATATCACAAAAGGAAAGTGATTACACACCTACAACAAGTATCAAGTTTTCAGGTGATGGTTGTCGTTACAAAGATCATCTTCAAGCTTTTCTTGGTGTTATTTTGTAATTTTTGTTTAGAATAAAGGGAAAATACAAATCCCAATTTTAATTTGTAATCTGCATTATTATATTTATAATCTTTTGTGATATTTTTCTTCGGGATGGCGAGTGTCAAAGAACTAACATAGAATTTCACTAAGTTGGATAAGTTTGTTGGCATCGACTTTCGACGTTGGCAATGATGATCCTTCTCGCTACTTTGAACATGGCTTACGTGATAAGTACCCCCAAATCAGAGGAGGTAGAAAACGAAACTCTTGAGCAAACAAGGAAAAGAAGCAAACCGGAAAACTATGACTTCATTTGTTGGGGACACATTCTCAACAAGATGCAAGACTCGTTCTTTGACATCTACCAATACCATGAGTCTGCTAAGGAATTATGGGAGACCTTGGAGAACAAATATATGGCGGAGGATGCTAGCTCCAAGAAATTTATTGGAAGTAATTTTAGCTCTTATAAGATGGTTGAAAATCTCCCCGTTATTTATCAATTTCATGAATTACAAAGAATGCATGCTAATATGAAACTTCATAAAATTGAAATGGATGAATTGTTTATTGTTTCAAGCATTATAGACAAGTTGCCTCCTTCTTGGAGGGACGATAGATATGCTTTAAGACATAAACGAGAGGTGATTAGACTCTCCGATCTTAGACAACATATAGTTGTTGAGTCTAGCATAAGGATTCAAGAGAATCAAAATGATGAAAATCCTAATGTTGGTACCATTAACATGGTTGCGGAGGGGAGACCATCCCATTCCATTGAAAAAAAAAAAAGAAAAGTGCATCTTAAGGGGAAGGCCACTAAATCTAATGCCTGTGAAAAGGCATGTTGGGAATGTGGAAAGCCCAGACACCAAAAGAAAAATTGCTTTGATTTCAAGAACAAGCAAAAGAAGGCAAAGGGTGATCAAGCTTCTACGAGCAAGGACCCTCCTACTCAAGTATGATACTTTGTCTTGATGGATCGATTCAGGAGCTTCGAGACATGTAGGCAACTCTACAAAATGGTTCAAAACCTTACATATGGTGGTTGATGGGGAGCATCTCTTTATGGGAAACAATGCACCTACCATGGTCCAAGGCAAAGGACAAATTGAGCTATTGTTCACTTCAGGATTCTCTTGATTTTGAAGGGGTGTTTACTATATGCACCCGAATTAGTAGAAATCTTGTCTCGTGAACGATCTTGAATCAATTAAGCTACAAACAAGTGTTTGAAGCGGATAGGTGTATTATCTCTAAGAATAACTTGTTTGTAGGACGTACTTATCTATGTAATAGTCTTTTAAAGTTGTCTTTAAATTTGAATAAAGATGTTATATGTAATGTTTCACATAAATTAAGTAATGAAAAGGTTGATTTGCATTATTTATGGCATGTTAGACTAGGACATGTTAATTTTGATAAAATTGCTATTATGTCTAAACATGATTTAATTACTATGTGCAATAAAATGTCTAAAAATTGCAAAATGTGCATGTTAAATAAGATCACAAGAACACCATTTAAAAGTGTTGAACGAAAATCCGAGATTTTGGAATTAATACATAGTGATTTTTGTGACATAGCATACCATCATTGGGAAATACGAAATATGTCATATTTTTTATTGATGTTTTCATGTCTTGTTATGTATATAGAAAGTTTGATACCCATGGAAATGGGGTTATCATTTGTCTATATGTAGATGACATGTTCATCTTTGGTACTAATTTAGTATACAAGTTCAAAAGACAAAGATTTTTTGTCACGGACCTTCAAATGAAAGATATGGGGGAGGTTGATGTGATGTTAGGTATTAAGATCATGCGAGATGGTTAAATTCCATGTTATCCTACTCAAGTTTGAGTAAAGAATTTTGGGTGAAGCAATGTTGACAACTTGTCACATTCTTAACCGCGTTCCAATGAGAACGAATAAGGAGACTCCTTATGAACTTTGGTACAAAAGAAAACCAAATTGTTATCTTAAAAGTTTAGGTGTTTGTTTATGGGGAAGGTGCCATATCATGGTCGCCTAAGAAACAAACATGCATAGTTGATTCCACTATGTGAGTGAAATTTATAGCTCTTGCCTCGGCTTCTAGTGAAGCAGAGTAGTTAAGGAATCTCTTGTTTGAGATATCTTTGTTACTTAAGCCAATTTCACCTGTGGCGATTCATGCGGATTGCATGACGGCTTTAAGTAGAGCTTATAGTCAAGTGTATAATGGAAAGTCTCGTCATATTGCTCTAAGGCACAGCCTAGTGCAAGGACTCATCACTAATGGGGTCATAACTTTTGACTATGTGAACACTAAGTTCAATGTGGTTGATTCCTTCACGAAGGCCATGAGTAGGGATTCAATTAAACAAGCGTCAATTGCAATCGGATTATGTCAATAAAAGTCATTTGGAAAAGACCAATTCACACATGAATAACATCGTATCTTGAATTCAATATGGTAAAACTCCTTTTAATTTTTGTAATTAACAAGTTCTAATGACCCATTGTTGCTTTGGACCGTGATGAACAAGGTAGTTGTCCATTGAAAGTTTTCAAGATCAAGAGTTGAAGAGCTCTTAGTATTGTATCCGTTTCACGGGGATATTTTTTACGTAATGAGAACCTACCTATATAAGTTTGAAGTGTGGCCGCTTCAAATAGTCAAGATTGGCATACCGACTATACTAAACGTATGAATAAGATATGGACACGGCCTTATAATGTGTCAGGTTAATGACCTTGTGTTATTGATTTTGTGTGTACTTCATCTTTGAGTGGTTGGAAGGGTCATTTGATTCAAATTCAAATGGATATCAATTATGGTTCGATCATTTGTAAAGTGTGTTGTACTAGGCATTAATTCAATCCGTAGCGACATTAGCGTTAATGCATAAAATGGAATTATAAAATTTGTTTTATAATTGAGAAAGACGTTTTAATATACTCTAATGGGGGAGGATTGTTGAACATTTAGTGTATATTAAATCCTAAGAATTATCACCAAGTACTACAAATAGTAATGGGACAAATTATACTAAAAATACAAGGTTCAAAAAGGTTAAAGGGAAGGACAAAAGACAAATTGGAAAACCGAGTCAACAGGAAAAGCCAACTCGACTTTCCTGAAAAAGGGCCTAAAGTCGAATCGGCTTTAGGTACTAGATTGAACATTTTGTCCAGCAAGAAAAGCTGAGTCGGCTTTCCTGTGGGTGGAAGAAAAGCCGACTCGACCTTTTGTTCTGCCAGGCCAAATGTTCCTTTTCGTATTCTTGATCAATGAATATTGGATTCTATTTTTGTTCAACTTTGATTCTGGAGCTACAAGTAACTTAAGAGTGTGGAATAATGCTCATGAATACCATAGTTATAATGGTATTGATTGATGGTGATTATATTTGATCATCAATGATGATCAAATGTCCATGACCTTTTGATATATTTAATCTAGTATAAATAGGGGCTTAGGAAAGGATGTCACTTACACACCTAAAATCTGAATTCTCATATCCTTACTTTCTCTCTTACTTGTGTTCTTTCAAAAAGAGTTTTTTACTTCTTGATAGAATTTCAAAGTTTATAATTCACCAAACACATTGTCATTAAGTGACATACCCTAAGTATTAAGGGTGTGTTGTGCTATTTGTATCTCGTTGTGAATTTTCAAGTCAAAACCCAAGTACCTTTGTGGGGGAAATATCACAAAGGAAAGTGATTGCACGTCTACAACAAGTATCAAGTTTTCGGTAACGGTTGACGTTACAAAGATCATCTTCAAGCTTTTCTTAGTGTTATTTTGTAAGTTTTGTTTAGCCATCAACAAAGGGAAAATACAAATCCCAATTGTTATTTGTATTTTGTATTATTACATTTGTAATAAAATACATTAAACAACTATAATTATAACGTTATATATGGATTTAAACAACTATTTGATCATTAATTTGTTCATTAATTTGTTCATGCATGCCTAGAATAAAGACTTTGCTTCGAATAAAATTCAGATTACTTTTTTTCAATCCACCTCCACTAGGAATCGGATTATGCACCGATTAGGACTCTAAGACCTTCAATCAAGTTCGAACCTTTGATG
>NC_080049.1:19244035-19349035 GCF_026212465.1 Amaranthus tricolor
AAATCAGTAAAATACGTCTTCCACTTGTCTATCATATCTGCAAGAATCGGCTTTAAAAATAAATTAGTATCATCATGCGAATGTTTATGAAGATGATTAAAAATAGTAATACATTCACTTATTACTAAGTGGACGTTTGGTTCGTAAACATATGAAAAAATCTTAGTTGCGTGGACATACGCTTCTAATATTTTCTGTACGCCTATAGCTAGTTCCCATGTTTCATCACTTATACGGCTATCTGTACACTCAATATACAGTTGTGTTATAACCGGACGATAAGCAATAGCCTTTTTTAATAAATCATGGGTTGAGCCCCAACATGTAGGAGTATCTAATGACCAATATACTTTTTTTAGTTGATAATGGTCACATAATTGCTTATATCTTCTCTTTACATGTCCAACTCTAAGCCACTTTACTATGTCTCTAATGGGATCTAATAAATCACTTAGTTTGTCTAATACCTACTTGGCAAGATAAGTTAACAATATGAGCACAACAACGTACATGTAATAATCTACCACCAAGGATAAAACTAAAAGCAGGTTCGTTATACAAAAGTTCGATGCATTTAATGTTGGCAGTTGCATTTTCAATAGAACAACAAAATATCTTATCTAACAAGTTTTATTCTTTACATATCTCTGTTAATCTATATTTTATGTATTCACCCGTATGTCTTTCGAGTATTAACTCAAAAGCAATTATTCTTTCTTGAATAATCCAATTATGATCTATTCAATGTGCTGTTACACACATATAAGGTTCTAAATGTGGGAAAACAGACCAAATATCAATTGGTATGCTAACCCTACCATTAAAATATTTAAACATTTCTACTAATTTATAGCGCTTTGATTCATATAATTTTATTGTGCGTCGTTTAAGAGTGTTCCTAGGGATTACTCTATATTGTGGTTGCAAAGTTTTTCTAGTGTAATACTCGCATGCCTTACTTTCACCATGGATAAATGGCAATTCATCACAAATTACATATTTAGAAAATTGATCAATCATATCATTACGATTATATTTAAAAGGCATACCTACACCGGGATATCCCTCTGTCGGCTTTCACTTGTGGTCCCGTTGCCGCTTGCTGCATGAGTTTCTTTTGTGATTCCATGCTTCTTTGCCAAATGTTTGTTAAAATATTATGTACCACCACCTAACACGTATTCATTAAACACAATAAATGAATTTCTAATACATTCTTGATTTACAAAATATAAATATCATGTATGTATAAAAACTTAAAAAGTATTTACCTCTGCTGAAATTGTATGAAACTAAGGTCTTTACCCTTTGACTTTCACAAATTTGACAAGTGCATAAGAAAACATCCGGATTGTCGGTTGGTTCTTTTATAAAATACGACCACACATGTGAAACAACTCTAGCACTAAGAGGTGGCATTGCCGGAAAAGGTTGTTTTATTGGTTCACCTTCATCTAAATTTAAATATAAAGACATACTCAAATACCACAATATATAAATAAATAATAATTTAAAATTTAATCAATTTGAAGAATAAAATTATAAAACTAATCGATACTTCGGAAATTGACTCGTTTACCACGAGCTTGTCTTTGTTGTTGTTGTTGTTGTAGTTGTTCTTCATGTGATCTCGTTAATGACTGTCGAGATCTATGTATCCCAATAGGGGTCGTTGGTTCCTCTTCTTGTTTATCTTCTTCTTTAATTTGTATTTCTCTTTCCACTTCTTCTGCATAATCGTGTAATTCTTGGTCGTACCCTTCTGGATAATTTGGTTCAAAATTATAATTACTAACCGAAGGTGTTGTTGATACCGACGGAGTTAAAGTGACATTTTGTTTGGAGCTAGAACCTCTCAATGATTTTGCTACTTTAATAACTTTTTAGAAGTTTTTTTCAAAAAAGAAGATATGATAATATTGAAATTATAATGGAATTAAGAAATAAATAAATAATTAAAAGACTAATTATGTAATTAAGAAATAATTAAAAAACTAATTATGTAATTAAGAGAATAATTGCGTAATTAAATAATTAAGTAGAGAGAGTAGGAGAAGAGATGAATTGTGAATGAAAATGATTGAAAGTGTGGAGTATTTATACAAAAAAATCCCCAACGGCTAGTTAATGGCTAGTTTTTGAACGGTTTCAAAGAACCGCTGGGCTGGGTTGGGTGAACCGCCTGGTTCCAAGGAACCGTTGGGCCAGATGAACCAATCCGGTCCAGTTCCCAGTTTCGGGGCGGTTCCTTGGAACCGGTGGTCCGGGTGAACCGGTCCGCAGTTCTTTGGTCCGGTTCAGGCGGTTTTTTTCGGCGGTTTCACGGTTCCGCGGTTTGGGCCGGTTCGAAACCTGTCGCAAACGGTTTCGGTTTTGGGACGGTTTCAAGCGGTTCGGTTCCGGGTAACCCGCTCCGTGGCCATCACTACCTACTGTACAATTAATTTAAAAAAAAACAGTTAAATAATTGAAATAAAATCAGAAAAAGTAAAAAATTAGTAAAATAAAAAAATAAAAATAAAAATTAATCACCCAAACAACAAACTCCTCCCTCACCGCATTCGCTCCCCAATTGCCACCACCTCATCTTCTCTCTCTGCTCTTCCCATATCCCAACCTGCCACCACTGCAACCCTTTTGCCTACCTATCCCCAACAGCCACCACCCCATTTTCTCTCCGTGCCCCTCCCCAAGCCACCACTCATCCCCTCTCCCTACCCCTTCCAAAATGTACCACCCACAAGCTCAAAATTAATGGCTGTAAACCAACACCAACACAGACTTTGTAATCCAAAATGGTGAAGATTTCTCTTTGTTAGCTTTTCTTGGAAGGATCAAAATGTTTTTCTGATCAACATCATCAACTTCCATTAATTGTCCCCTCCTTCCTCTTGTAATTGCAATTGTGATGGTCCATTCTATTTCACCGGATGATTAAATTATTGTGGTGGTGGTGGTTAAGGCTGCAACGGGATTGAAGCTAGTTGATCGTGGGGAGAGGAGGGGAGGGTAGTAGCGGGAGGAGGGGTATTTTAATTTTTTTTAACTTTTTTTATAATTATTTTTGTTATTTTATTGTATTTTATTATTATTTTTTTACCTAGTAGTTTAGATTATTTATGATCAGACAAAAATTAATATTATTGGAAAAAAATCAGTAAAAGTTAAATATTATATTAGCATTTTCATTTGTAAGGTGTTTAAATTGATTTTATGATTTAAAATTAGAAAAATTATCAAGAATAATTAAATTTTTTCATGATTTTTCTACGGTAATTTCACCTATTGATTAATCATGAATAATTCCAACTTTAAAGTATTTTCCTAGAGTAAATCCGGTTACCGAATGACTTATTATAACAAGTTTTATTTTTTAAAAAACGATAAATTAAAATAAAATAGCGAAAAAAATATTTAAAAAGTATTAAATTTTTTATTTTTTATTTTTTAATGATTTAGAATTTTTATGTAAATTTTCAAAATCTTTGTCTAATTTTACATCAATTTTCAATTTATTTTTTTATGAATTATCTACTATAGCAGGTTATCGGGTTACCAAGCTTACTTTCGGCAAATACCCCTAAAATTGGGATTATTCATGGTTAATTAATACGTGGCATTATTGTAAAAAATCATGAAAAGTTGGATCATTCTAAGTAATTGTTACTTAAAATTATCAAATTTAAATATCAAATGTTCTATTTCTTTTTTTGTTGTTATTTTACGATTAGTGGAGAAACCATTTTTTAGGCGTGCAACAACCAATTTATTTAGTTTTTTTATATGAAAATGGGCTCAGAAGTCAAAAGAGTTCCTAAACCCAGAGAATCTGTTTCATTACAGTAATGGTAAACTTAACGCATTGAAAAAGATCCATCAAACCTCCACAATTTCATTATTAACACTGTCTTTCTGCTCAGATTACAAAAGAATACACCATTCACCAATGAATGATCGTCAAGGAACACTTATACACTAAGTACAAACATAACATAGGAATACAGAATACTACAATAGTGCAAATGCAATCTCAGCAACACTATGTACACACTCACGATCAATACTAATTTTGAAAAATGGTACAAAAAGGTGACTGTCAATAGAATCGATGTAAGAGGAGAAGCTTATTTAAATGAGCTAATCTTGATGTAGTCGAGTTCTGCATATCCGTCTTTGCATTGATACCTCACCATGTCTCGCAAAAAAATTTTCTTGTGCATAAAAAAACGCTGTTATGAAAATTGTGAATTCTGCTATTTGTTAGACCATTGAAACTCTATTTCCAAATTTCTTGACGGACCACTCTTGCTTTCTGGGAGGAGGGTATACTCGCCAGCAACAGCACCCAGCATTACTACTCTGTCAATCTGGATTGTCACCTTACCAAATGAACTCTACAAAAGCAAAGAGAAAGTTGGTATAAACAACAGTACAACAATGTAAAAGTTTTGCCATTATTTTCTTTTGTAAATTCCCAGTTACCTTTCCCACTTTGCTCTTGTTCTTGCAGGAAATGTGTAGTTTCTGGCCCTTTGGAGGACTTTCGAAGGACCACGTAAAGCTCTCGTCCCATTCTGGGGTAGGACCCGTAGAAACGATCTGACAAAACAAGGTGGGTTAGCTGGTTGGGGAAGGCAAAACATAGACCAATATCATAGTAATCAAGTTGATTGTAATGAAATACTAATTTGAATCCAATTCCTATATGCTCCCATCACCAAGTGCCATCATTAATACTTAAAACTCCTATTTATTAACACAACCATAACAAAAATGGCAAGTATTCACTCACGTCCTAGAAATCTAGAAAAACTATTTTATACATAGCAGATTACTTTAAAATTCAATCGCCAAGGCCCTTGTTGGCAGTAACATATTTACTTCTGGTAGCTCGTAGTTTTACATCAAGTAATATTTAATTTACACGAAGCATTACATAAGAAGGTTAAAACAATAGAATGCAAAAGAACGGAGTCTTGTGAAGTATGTAGAAAGATGTAGCAAAAAACAACACAATTAAACAATAAAAATAACTCAAATTAGTATAACAAATGACCAACACCTAATGGAATATGAAAACAATGCAGCGCTAAGTATCAATAATTTCTAAAATTACATCATAGTTTCTATTTACGTTCAGTATGAATCCTTTCTGTAACGTAGTAAATCATGAAAGACAACAAATTAAGAAGATTGAGAGGAAAAAGGAGGACTATTCTCATGACATATTCAACAGTTGGAGAGCTCTCTTGGATACAACTTTAAATCATCCTATATTCTCAAAGAACAGTATGTATGAAAAACTTGTTTATAATTTAGCTAAACTCAGTCAATGCCTTTTGTATCAAGGTGATGATTAAAAATGGAGAAAAAGAAAAGAAATTGCAATATATCGAAGTTTAATATTACCTTTGTCTGTTTGGGTGGGGTATTCCCTAATGTAAGCTTGCAATATACACTTGGGTTTCCCACTGATTGCCTCATATTGTTTCCTCGCTTAATTATAACAGATAGAGTTCCTGGCAGACATTGCAGCAGAAATTCAGCCTTCTCCTGGAAACGAGGTGGGCCAGATTGGATCAAATACTGCAGCAGAGGAATTGCATCTGCAGCAGCAATAGATTGCGCACGAGATACTTCAGCCGGGCATGCAGCCCAAGCTTGTCTTAAGAGAAACAGAGCATCCAAGGCAGCTTCTTGAGTTGCCTCTGAGCCTGTTTTGAGAGAGGTTACGAGGTGGGGTATACTGAGGGTAGCAGGTTCAGTGGCTCTTAAACGTGGAAAGTTTCCAAAAAGTGCATTCAAGGCTTTCAAATACTCCTCATTCACAGTCCCAGTCGCCCACAAATCTTTTTCAACAGCAGCTGAGAGAACAAAAAGATTGTTAGACAATAGAAATATATGTTAAAACAAATAAATCAATAATGACGAACAAATAAAATTACTTAGAATGGAAAAATCAACTTCACTCTACTTGTTTCCCTAATCAAGTTGCTTGAATAGATTTTGGGCCCCAGATACCATTTTAACTTCATTATTAAAATTTCACGATGAACAAGTGGACAAGATTAAGGCAACAAAGGTAGGTTGACGAAAGGGGACTGAAATTGGCATTTGATCACTGCAACAGTTGTTAAATTATTAAATAAACTACACGAGAATTTTCTCCGTGTACTAAATGACAGTTGATAAAATGATAGGAATTCCTCATTTATATTAGATAACTATCAATCTAATTGTGCACCAGAAACAAGTCATGCAACATCAACTCAAGCCACACTATCTTATTGTGCACCAGTAAGAAAAACAAAAATGTTTTGAAATGCCTAGGAGATTGTAAAACAAGCCAGATACGGACATATGGTAAGTTTCAGAATGAGTTGGAGAAATTTACCAGTTATAGCCCTGACAGTTTCACTGGACGCATATTCCTGGATTGTATTGTTGGCAAAGAGAAGCTTAACAAACATAGCTGCCTGCATTGAAGTTTCTGGATCGCTGGAACCAATTAAATCAAGAATTACTTGAACTCCACCTGCTTCTGCAACAGCTCTTTTATTTGCTCGACTGCATGTTACCAGGTTCTGAAGGGCACAGATGGCCACTACTTTCATTTCCTCAGAGGGCTGATCTTCAAGCAAATTAACCAAGGCACGGCAAGCTGAAACAGCATCAGCAGAACGAGCTAGAGCCTCATTCTGAAACAGATCACCCAATGCCAGAGTAGCCAACAATCTCACCTGCTGACCTTGTGTTTGAGGATCTAAAAGGTATTGAGATAAAGGTACAATAGCAGCCCGACCAGCTTTGGATTCCCTTATTTTTACATTATTTAGCAACACTTCAAGCAATCTTGCAGAAGTTTCCTCACTCTGATGGCATCTAAGAAGCTCCAGGAGAGCCTCAATTGCACCACTTTCAGCCATAGCCTCAGCACTGGTTGAATCATCACTTTCCAACACCAGAAGAGCATTCAATGCTCCGGTTACAGTACTTTCTGAACCAGAATGAAGCAATCTTACGAGCACAGCAATAGGCACTTCCAAATAAAATTCAGAACTGAATTGCAAAATACAAGACAAAACAGAGGCAGCAGATTCCCACAAAGCATGAGGAAGTGAAGGATCAGCTTGCAATATCACCTTGGATAGCTCAATAACACCGCCTTCTTTCGCAATTTCATTTGGCCAAATAAGTGCAATACTAACAAGAGCTTTGATAGCTCTCTGCTGTAAAATGTGTAAACCAGACCCACTTCCAAGTGCTTTTACAAGTGGACCAATTACTTGCTGTGTCAAGGGATCCTTCTGAATGTTCTCCTCCAACAATACATAGGACAAAAGCTCAGCAGCCAGTTGTTGTACAACGGGAACATTAGAGTCTAGTAATGGAATAACAGGTTCAATAGCTTGGTGAGAGGTCAATGTGTGGTCTGCACGACACTGTGGATGCTCTAAAATATTAACTAGAACCTGTAAGGCACTATGTTGTCCATCAGGCCCAAGGTCTGATCGCAACAGTAACATGAAAAGTGGCTCAACCACTTTAGCTGCTGATGGGCCTTTTGCAATTGTAGCATTATTTGTTAATATCCGGAGCAGTTCTGCAAAAGCAGCCGCGAGAAAATTGGGTGCTTCATAGAGTATATCAAGTATGCTTTCGATGACCCCAGCTTTCACCATTTCAGTCTTGCAATAAGGTCTGTCTTTTCCCAACTTCACCAAAGCTCTCGAAACGGACTCGTGAAGCAAGTAATTTCTGCTGTACAATAGGCCAACAAGAGGAATGACTGCACCATGAGCAGAAACCAGTTCAGCCAACTGCTCATCATCCAAGAGTTTATCTAAAGCATGCACAGCTGAATGCTGAGCAGGGGTGAATTCACTGACAAGGAGAGAGACCAGAGGCTCAACACATCGCGCTGCAGCTACTGTAGACCTGATTCTTGTGTTTGCAAAGAGAACAGAGCATAGCTCAGCAGCATCGCCCTTCAGCTCCATGGAACAGTTCGATGAAATAATTTTGCAAAGAACATCAACTGCAGTCATTTCTACATCTGCCACACCAAAGGCCCTTGAAGGGTTTTCACTTAACAGCCTGACCAACGCCGCGATCGCAGCATGCTGCTCTCTCTCAGAGCCTGTGTTTAAAATTTCTACCAATGGCTGCACAGCTTGTCGAGCTGTTTCTGCATTTCTTACATAATCTGCAGAAAATAAGCTTTCAAGTGCTTTGGCTGCACTGTACCTTGCCCTTCTTCCACCCAAGCGCAACACGGCTATTAGCTGGGTCACTGAACCAAACGCAGATTCATGCCTGCATATCTCATCACTACTAAACAAAATCCCCAAAAGATCTGTCGCAGCTTCTTCCGTAGCATCTTGAGGACCCAGAGAAAGATATTTAGTCACTGCCTCTAGTGCTCCTGATTCAACCATCACCATCTTATTCGAGGGACAGTCTTTGGCAAGTTGGGTGAGAAACCCTAGGGCAAGGAAGGGAGCCCCTGGACGATCAGGAATTGGTTTGAGGAGATCAACAAGGGCAGGTATTGCTTTCCGAGGCATGGCTCCAACTCTAATGTCATCGACTCTAAACAATCTCTCAAGAGTCACTTGATCAGGATAACGAGCTAAAGAGAACTCCTCGGATAATTTTAGAAGATCATATATATCTTGATCAGCACATCCAAGTGAAGCAATTAGCCCGCCAGCTGCACCAGAGTTTGCAACAGATAACAGAGTTCCCCTGCTACCATTGCAGACCAAACTAGCCAATGCTTGGGCTGCAAAATATCTGTTTGCATGCTCTTCTGACCTCAACATATTAGCAATAACCGGAATGGATTTCATGGTTGCATGAGCTCGTATGATTTCTCTATCTTGAAATAGAATTGCCAGTAGTAAAGCATAAGTCCATATGCTACTATCTTCAATGACGTCAATCTGCGACAATTATAAAATAAAGCATGTGATTAAAAACATCGCAGAAAAAGAAAGAAACTTATAAGAGGTTCAAACAACAAAAACACAAAGTTACAAAAGAGCAAATGAAAATTCTCATTTAATTTAGAGTAAATGAACTACCTGAGAACGTGATATCTTCTCTGTAAGCACATCAAGCCCTCCAGCTTCCATAATAACTTGTTTACTTTTCTCATCATGAGAAGCAAGTACAGAAAGAAACCACACAGCAATATTGGTACCATACACAATCTTTGTGCCAGGGGTGGCCTCTGTATTCCATTCATCTTCATTCAACTGAATGCAAATGCACGCCGACTCCTGCTGATTATCATTGTGGTCATCAAAAGAAGATTGAGAGGTAGTGAGCACTTCAACTAGAGCCTGTATGACATATGTGGATAATCTAGAGTCATTGAAATCCTCCACCACTCTCTGATGACCAACTGTAGTTGCACAAGAAAGGAGTGCAGCACCTCCAATCACAATTTTTTTATCCCTAGAACTAATAACTCTTCTAGCAATAGATTCAATACAGCAAGAAGAACTACAGATGATTTCCCCTAACACAACCAACTTATCACAGCACAGCCTCGACAATATTTCAATGGCTTTATCTTGCAAAGCTGGTGTAGCACCTGCTATGCATGAAACTATTGGAGTGATGTGGTTTGGAGATTCTGCTAAAACTGCCCAAGCTGGTTTGATTTTTCCACCCAGAACTCCCGACCTCAACAAGTGAGCAAGCGCATCTAAGGCTTCTGATGTGCTAGCAGGACTATCATTGGCCAATTCTAACAAAGAAACCAAAGAAAGAACAGTACCAGCACGATTCACACATTCACACAGAGCATCATCAATTAAATGTCCATGCAGAAGACGTGCAATAGCAGCAGCAGCATGAGTTTTTCCAGAAAGTGTGCCCTCACGCAAAACCCTTGTGGCAGATAAAATAACCTCCTCGGGTGAAACCCTTTCAGAAAGTGTTTTTTCCATTAAAAGGTTTGCCACTGCACATATTGCCTGCTCTGCAACTTCAAGAACAGAAGAACTTGAAAGAGCAAGTAACCGAGGTAAAACATCGCTAGCAATGGAGTAAATATCAGGGTTTTCCCCTACTGAAAGAAAAAAAGAAGCAAGACATGATAAGGCTGCCACTAAAATTTTATCTGATTCTGAATTTATAAGTTTCTTGACTGAACAGAGAGTCTTAACTGCTATACTGCTCTCACGCAAGTCTTTTCTGTTATGAAAGATTTCAGCAAGTGTACAAGAACACTTTGCCAGAGTTTCTTCTTTTGCAGCGCCCAATATTTTGACCATCATCTCAATAGCATCATTGGAAGCACTACCTTCCCGTAGAATATCATTAAGTGGGACCACTAACAACATGCATTTCAAAGCATCCAGAACATAAATTTTAGATTCAGGGAGGTCACTGGTTAAAAGTGCAGTAAGTTGACTGATGGTAGAAGTATCAGACTTGTCAATTAGATGATGCAATGTTTTGGCAGCAATCTCCTTTCCATTTGAGCTCCCATTCTTCAATAACCACAAGAGTGCAGGAACAGCATCAGCACTCTCAACACATGCTCGTATATCTTCACTATGATTACACAAATTTCCCAATATTGTAGCAGAGTCTTCTTTGGCCTTTGAAGAACCAGTCTCCAAGATCTGGACCAGTGGGGGTATTCCACCAGCAGCGGTGATAGCCCATTTACTCTCATCATTTTCCATTGAAAGAAGAGAAAGCAATGCAACAGCACATTCCTGTTGCTGCTCTGACGACAATCCAAGAAGTGAAATTAATAGCTGGACACCATCACGCCCTTGAATAGCATGCCAGAGACTATCTTGATCATCACAAATCTTCAAAAGGGATTTTACCAGCTCATCCTGAGCATCATTTGTCGCCATTGTGATCAAACCAACCAACAAGCGCTTAGCATCAGCATTTGCAAGTTTTTTTGAGAGTACAGAATTCCCATACAAACTGGCAAGGGCCTCGATGGTGCGTTCTTGGACAAGAAATGGCAAGTTAGGTTTGAACTGCTTAATCAAAGTCTGCTCAACAGTTCTAGGGTCAGAGGCCTTTGTAGATTCAGCATCCTGGTCATATATCATTAGGGCAGAAGCTAGAGCTCCTAAAGTATCAGCAACCTGTGTAGGTGAAGTGCAAGATTCAAGGCTTCTTCCAAGGCTGGATATAACAGAAGACAACCCACCTGATATGTTTGCCAAGGCACACATTGCATTTTCCTGCAATGCTTGAGCATGCTCCCCTTGCATAAATTCTTTGGAAGGAGCAATGGTGGCATTTATGAGAGCTGGTATGCCATTATAGTTTGCTATCTCTTTCCGTGCCTCTTTGCACTGAGCAGAAAGAGATTTAAGAGCACCAGCAGCTTCTGCTCTAACAGCTGCTTCATTACCAGGTCCTAACAACTTTAGGAGCTGTTTGACAGTCTCACTAGCCAAGACAGTAGGGCAGATTGTAGCATCCTCCATCATCATAGAAGCAAGAAGAAAGCATACATTTGCTTGAGTACCAGGCTGCCCAATAGTCATCAATTTTACTAGTATATCCACTCCTCCCACTTGGACTGTTGCTGACCAAAATCCTTCTGTGCTTCCACACAGATTTTTTAAAGCTCCAGTTAATAATTCGTCTACCAATTTCCTAGCTTCCCCTCTCTCTAGCTGTCTCCATAGCACTGGTACAACTCCTTCAGTGGAGAAAATTTTGGAGCCTACATGATCCCTTGCATCACCTTGGGAAACAGCATATAAAGCCTTTGCAGCAGCAACCTGACCATCAGAGGAGCTGGACCTAAGAAGACCAAGTAGAGGTGGTATGCAACCACCTAACAAAACCTTCACCCTCAGTTCATTCTCCTTACAGAGAGCCCCTAATACACGGCCAGCTTGTATTTTTACTGCTAGTGACCCTGATCTTAAAAGAGAAACAAGCACCGGAACTGCCTGCGAATGAGACCCTACCGCACTCAAAGCATTTTCACGTGTTTCAGTAAGTTCCAGCAGCTGCCTTAAAGTATACTCCTTCTCTTGAAAAGAGAACAAATTCTGCCTCAACTGCTCAATGCATTGGGCAACACTTGCTAGTGTCCCATCAGAATCCTCCATGCTACTTGTACGGTCTCTGCAAAGTCAAATCAACATACAAAGTTATCAAAGAACTTAGAATTTTTTTTTTGTTCAGCTAGCAAGTTGAGACTGGCAAAAGATTATAAGGTCTACTCCAAGTGAAACATGCAAACAATGCACAACCGAAATACAAATAAATAACAGAAATAATCTTAGCCAAACTAACAAATGATGAAATTTTTGACTTTTAAAACTACTAGAAATATGCTTTATCTAGTAGGAGTAATTAGTTTCAACGGAAGTTTTTCTAGATCAAAGATTTTCTAAAATGGACATTTCTGGAAAGTTATGTGCTTATGGCTTCGTCACCTATCTGGATGTCATTTTTTTTTGTTTGGGGGGGTTGGGGGGTGGATCAACCTAAACTTACTATGGTAATCAAACAATCACATGTTTTTACAATGTGATTATAGAGGGAAGTTTACTGGTTTGATGCCTTGTTGACTGCAGATTAAGACCAACTAGGAGTTGTGATCAGATAGGGAAGATATCCCCAGAAAATATTGAAACAAAAACTCAAAACCATCAAGCTGGCCGTTGCTGCTACCTTGGTTTACTATGTGCGAAAAGCTATAAATTCTGAGTTTTGGGAAATATATAGTTCCACCCCTGAAGTTCTTATGGAGAACCTAAGGCAAGAATTATGAACGTGATTCGTAGAAAAGAGAGGCAAATTATAAGTGGTTTAAAGCTCTGTTTGAGCTAAAAAGCACACGTTAAGAGCCCTTCCTAGATGGTACTGTCACTCCTTAGTTTCCTTACAGCTTGTGTGCTGCAGTTCCTGTTTAGTGATGCTTTTATCATGTTCGCACTCAGTCTATAAAGTTAATTGGAAAAACATCTGCTCATTCATCAAATTAATATATATGCCTTCATCTGGTTTCAAATCTATGCGCAGCTCAACTTACATTAAAAGAAACTGTAAATGATGTTTAGCAAACTACTTCCATGCACAGTGGTGAAAACAGGAAGTGACGTTTACCAAAGCACTTGTATGCACAGTGATGAAATACTTGTTATGTAGCTACTCCAAAATTCTTGCTAGTAAATTCAATTTATAAAGATGGCACATAAACATTTTACTCAAGCATAAGATATTATCATCAATATCATGAGCAAAGGGAAATTTACGGGTTAGAATCAGGCAAGATTGAAGGATCTGGTAAATAGGCAATTGCTAGCCCTTTTTCTGGTAAACAAGACCAACATACAACATAGACAATAATATATAAAAATGAACTCCTAACCTCAACCCCAGTTTAGCAACAGATCGTGGAGAAGGAGGTTCTGAGTCTTGGAATTTTCGATCCATATTTCTTTCCTGCAGATCAGAAAGAATTTGTTGCAGCATTCATAAGAAAACATAAAGGGGCAACATTTACTGTATTTACAATCACCAAGTGAAAGCCATAAACAAATAGAATTAGCTCCTAGCTAACTAATCGTAGTAGAGTTTGAAAAGTATACACAAAAGAAAACAATAATAAATGCAGAAGAAAATTTTTAGTATGTACATCTAAAAATCATAACTACCAGTGTCAGTTTCCCCAAGTTTAGTCCCTTTTAAGTGTCCTTGCTTGAAGAATCAACTAGCTAGGAGTCCTAGTTTCAATAATATCTTTGACATCAATATAAGGCAACCCATTTTTTTATGCTAATATCTCACTTCTTCACCTACAACACAACCCAACATGTACTCAGATTATAATCCCCATTTACCAATCCCAACCCAATGCTCTTTCTTTTCTTCATTTTTTGTGACACTTCATTCTATTTTCAGCCCAAACATATGTTATACGCCCTCAAGAGCTTCATCCATGGAAGAAATTGTCATTGAGTTAAAAGATGTACTATCTTGTCCCTTTGATTTTTTTACACTTTTGAATTTATATAGTTTCTTTGATTTTCTTGCACTTTTCAGTTTAGGTTCTATACTTGTTATGTTGTCCCTTTAATTTTGCTACAGTTCTATTTTAATACCTCATTTTGTCTCCTATTTTCATACACGGACTCATTCTCCCTATTCATCTCATCTACATTTGCATCCACTTGGCTTTTGTTTATTGTTTGACCACAAATCAATGAAGTAAAGAACAGAGTAATGAACTTGATGGCGTGAATGCACACACATTCTGGTGTATATCGGAGACAAAAGCATACTCCGCATCGTCACCACTAACCAGTCACCACCACTCTGAATTCAAGAGAGAATAGTTGTAGCAAACGAAGAAAAGATATTATTCAAATCATAATATCAATGACACAAAGCCATGCAAAGCCGTAAATTGAAAATTACCTCCAATATGTCAGGGATGGCTATGATTTGTGACCATAATTTTGATTCAACAATAAAAAAGACATTTTAAAGTTCAAAATCAACGAAAATAAAGCAAAAACAACGAGCATTACCAAATCATTAGGGGCATGGCCGTTGCCATTGCCATTACTGGCAGCAAACCTCCAAGCAGTTGCAGCCGCCAGCTTTGCAAGCCTTTATATAAATACAAATAATCAAATGTTAAACTTAGCTTGCTCTCTCCAGATCACACCTTCCTGCAATCATCCAAAAAACACAGCAACATTAGTACATTACTGTAATACTGTATATCGATTTCAGATCTCTTTGAATTTCATTCAATTTAAGAAATTCGAGCTACTCCAGCAATCAAAGTAATCACACTAATTACATTCAGTTAAAACGAAATTCAAACGCAAATCTAGAGTAGAAAATTAACAAATGAAAATCGAAACAATTTATGTAATGGAATGAATTATGCATCAGTATAATACAGACAAGATGAAAATCAACAATTTTAAAAAAATATACAGATCAAAGGAAAAATCAAAGAAACAAAAGTAGTACAACAAATTAAATGATATGAAATTATATATTAACCTGGAGAGAGTGAGAAAATCAGTAAGAAATGCGGAAAAGCATGAAACAAATAATGTGATTGCGTGATGAAGAAGGGAAGCAAAAAGAGTAAATTAGTAGAGAGAAAAGCGGTGAAGGAGAGGAAAAAGTTGAGGGTGATAATGGAGGAAAGAGAGAGAGAAAGAGTAAGACTCAATGTATTTTAATGGCTTCTCATAAATTAAAAATAGAATTAAAAGGAAGTGAAATAATTGAATTAAGTAATGGAACTGTAGAAGACATGAATTATATTGTATGAATGAAGTAAGAAGACTGAGAGAAGGTTGAGCTTTCAGTTGTTTTTATCAGAAGCCCACCGACACCCGAATGTCTTCGTTCCCTTTTTGCCACCGTCATAGCTATACTTGAGTAAATATTTAGAGGGAAACTATAGATAGAAAATTTATAGAGTTTGATTATTGGAGATATTTCGGTATAAAATTTAATTGTATAAAAGACTTATAATATTTAAAGATAAAACGTTGTAAAGGTCAATTGTCAATGATTTAAAGGTGTGATATGATTCTACCACGTAAGCAGTGGCGAAACTTGAATAAATTTTTAGGGGGTGAGGTTACTATAATATATTATGTACACTTTTCTAATTGATTTTTCCACCAAGTTTAAGATTATGTTCTATGCATATATAAGATCAATATTTATAATATGTTTAAGGTCATATTTGTGTTATATGTAAATATTTATGAAAAAAATAATACAATGATGATGATGATAATTAATGATGATGATTTATGAGAGAAACTAAAGTCAAAGTAAGAATACATGGTTATTGAAGTAGAAAATTAAAAGAATATTGTACTATTGTTATTGTTATTGTTATAGTTCTAAAGCGATGGAGAAGAAAAAATATAAAAATTAATTCCTTGATTTTGGGTTAATAATTTATCTTAGTGGGATGAAAGTAAATATTTGTTGCTCTTTCTTCTCAAAATAAGATTGATTCTCTTTCTTTTTCATTTATCTTTCTAATACCATTATTTTTTAATTATTTATCTTCCCTTTTAAATTAAGGTTATTTACCTTTATTTATATAGTTTCACTTCTATTTCCCCTTAAATATTTACTCTCATAACAAATATTAGAATTACTCTCCTAATTCCTAAAAAAAGAGCTAACAAAAAAATAAAAAATGATGCAAATTTACATTACCATTAAATCTAATTAAAAAATTTATACCTAATTTTTTGTGATTCTCTAAATTTCTTGTGCTTTTCAAGCTTTTTTTAGAGGTCAAAAGATAAATTTGTTAAGATATTATATACAATTTGATATTTATAAACTCTCTTTCTTTATTCTATTTCTTTTAGACATAGTTACATAGTTAGAATATATTGTATTGGGACTATAAAATTAGAAATAGCAATGATTATCACCAAAATCTCAGGGGGCAAAGCCCCGGTACACGTTAACCTTATTCGGGGGTATTCCTCGAAAAGCCCCTCCGATGTTAAAGTCAGTAAAGAAGACCAAAATCAAGCAATGATACTAGAACGAATGCAAGATTAACGATTATTAGGATATTCGTAGATTGGTGGAACTCGTAGTTTTGTATATTGATGGAGAGTAAGATGAGTGTAAATTTGGGCAGAGTTTCAGCAGGTAATGTGTAAGCTTGAAGAGCAAATGAATTCAGGAGGAGACATATAATGGCATACGTAGGGATCATGGGCATTACGTAGAGTTGTGGGTAGTTATTTTAGGAAGATCATGAATGACAAGGAGTATAGTAGGAGGAGAGTGGAATTGTCCAGAAGTTAGGATTTATGAAAGGAGTTAATTGATGTACAGGTTGGATGGAAAAGTCACATAAGCCCCTTGGCCATAAGTCAAGGTCAAACGAAAGTCAAGGTCAGCGGAAAATGAAAGTCAATAGGATATATAAGTAATTTCATAATAATAATTAAATACATAAATAAATAAATAAATAAATGTTACAATAACAGGAGAAAATAATAAAATTTAATTGTTGGAGAAAATAATGAAATTTGATTGTATGCGCACGTTGAAATATTGGTTACAAGGTAATAAAAAAGAGATAAAATAGCAATTGCTTCTCTCATTTTGAAAATATTTATCCTAAGGGATTTCAATAATTTCTCAATTAGTTCATATATGTATCTCTAATTTCTTTTATTTCATTAGTTAAAATTTGTTTTTGTTACCTTTTTTAGTTTTTAATAGTCCAAGCATACAATAATTAGTAATTACCTACTAATGACTAATCCCTTCGAACTTTATGTTGTTTTATTATTACCTTATAATTGCTTTTTCTCAAGGAAAATTTGATTTTCTTTTAAAAATCTATTTTTTTGTTTTTTCTTTTTTTAATTTGACTTTTACCATTGATTTTTGAAAGATCTTATTGATCTGCTATCTGTTGGAAAAGATTAGCATGTGCATGTAAGAAAAAAAAAATTAGAGAAATCCCACATGGTAGCGTCGAACTTTCATGAAATGCCAGTGGTAGCAACTTTGTAAGATTTTTCCACATGGTAGCATCCAGTTTATGTCTTATCTAACTGCCGTAGCATTTTCTGTTAAATTCTTGTCAATTTCCTTTTAATTCACCATTTTGACGTTTCTACCCTTATTAAGTGTTGGTTGTTGTCTTAATAATTTGCCTAAAACTATTTTTATGCTCTCAAATGTTTAATTCACCATTTTGAAGTTTAATTCATCTTTAATTTATCAATGCTCTCAAATTTTATCACAATTGTTTTCATTCAAATTATTGTCTTTATAATTTACCCTAGTTAAGTACATATTAGTGCTTGAAATGCACCTTTTAAACTTTATAATCCTAGTTTAAGTGCATTAAGTGAACATTATAGCTTATGTAATTACAATGGATAATTATAGGATAACATATTAAGATATATGTATCTTTAATTACAATGGGATAACATATTAATTATTTATGTAAAAAATTTATTTTCATTTAAATGTATTTGTAATAAATTAAGAAAGAGAATAATCTTAAAATACTTTTTCATAGACTATACTATACTGTCATAGCTATATTCAAAACAACTACACAAATTAAGCAGATTACATATTAATTATTTAAAAGAATAATTAGGATAAAATATTGGTCAAATAAATTTAAAATGAAAATTCTATCACTTATGTTTGACAAATTTATAATACATAAATAAATTAATTAAGTCATATTTTAATTATTATAGTAAAAAAAATATGTTCACTAGGCTGAAAACTTATTTAAAGATTCTACAAAGACATTCAATATTTAAATTATTTTTCTATGTGGTTAAATTTTCTATCATTTTTTAGGTAATTATTCAAAATCTATATTGTTTACTATATGATTATATATATTAGTAAAATCTATCTCAATCTAATGCTAGTTTGAGTCTTATTAATACTTTTACAATTTTTAAAACAAATTAATTTACAGTTTCAATATGAATAATGTATTATATAATAACTTAATTACATATATATAATTAGCAAATTTTTATTTAAATAATTTTAAACCGTACTTGACACATGAATCTATCTAATTTTAAATAGAAACAATTATTTTGAGTTTTACAACACCTTACATTCAAACCTGAAAACTAACTACTTTTGGATCTTACAATACCTAATTTGAGTCTTGCAATACCTATTTTAGTATTTATAACACTTAATTTGGGTATAAAATCCCTACTTTTGGATCATAATACCTACAATGAGTCCTACAACACCTACTTTTAGGACTTATAACATCTACACTAGACATTTACTTTGAGTCTTATAATACTTACTTTTAGAACTTATAACACATATTGTAGATCTTATAACACATACTTTGAATATAAAAACATCTATTTTGGGTTTTACAACACCTTTGTTAAGAGTTATAATATTTACTTTGATTTTGCAATTTTTGCTTTTAAGACTTAGTTCTAACACCTACTTTGAATCTTAAAAATACATATTTTAGATCTTTAAAATACCTATTTTGAATTTTAAAATCATTTATTTTAAATGCTTATTTTAGATCTTATAACACCTACCTAGTCTCTAGAAAGACCTACCTTAATCTCAAAATATTTATATACTTTCCAACATAAAACACCCACTTTGTACTTTTATACACTCATTTTGGATCTTAGAATACCTATTAGGCTATTACCTACTTTTAGATATTTAAAAATACACTTTGTAACTTAAAAATGCCTAGCTTATAACTTAAAACACTCAAAATGGGTATTTTGTGATAACACTATCTTCTCCAGTACTTCTCATGAATTTTTATATATAAATCATGAAAAATAAAACTCGTTTAAATACTATGTCTATCTTCTCCTAATAAACGGCCAGATTAGGATCTTTCTATAGGACCAAGATCTCACCAACCAACTTGTACGTAAATTATTTGAAGTGGGGATGATTTAGACATCCCATTTCACTTCAAATAAAACAAGACATCACATTGAAAGTAGTTGAGGAAAGTAATAACTAATTTTTGTTAATTACTTCTTTTTTCATTTTAATGACTTTACTAAAATAATTAGTAAAGCCTAATATTTTTAATGAATCTTTTCCCATAATATTGCTAAAAAAAAAATAATTCCCACTTTGCATTATGTGGAAAAGTATTTTCCACAATACCGTCCACGTGGAAATTTTTTTTTTTTTCAGACAAAATCGCCACTTGAGATGGCGGTTTGCCTTAAGCACTAAACCGCCACATGAAGTGGCAGTTTGGTCAAGGAAAACTATCATCTCATGTGGCGGTTTGGTCCCTGGTAAACCGCCACTTCATGTGGCGGTTTGCTTGTACTTGTAGTTTTTATTTTTTTTTTTTCAATTCCCCTAAATATTGAACGCAACCTGCATTAAACTAGTTCAATACCATCTATTCCATAATAATCAATTATGAACCTGCTTGATTTGAAAAAATTACTTATGAAAATAATGCGAAAATATATTACAATCATGGAAAGTCATACAAGAAGTTCAAATCATATAAGAATGTACAAAGTTTGTTAAACTACAACCCCCGGCCCCTTTTGTTTTGCGCACTGGTGGATGATGATGGTGTGATCTCGTCAACCTCCGCAATGACATTAAGAGCAGAAGCTCGTCGTTGACTAGAATGCTGATATGTGATGATCCTTTGCGGAGGTGATGGATGTGGAGGAGGAGTGGTGATGGAAGCTGGAGGAACGAATGGCGACATAGTACCGGATGTCGATGGCGATGTGGAAGACCGACCTCGAGTAGATAAACGCTGGCGACCTCTTGTGGACCGAGAACTGGATCCTCTGGAAGAGCTACCTCGGTGGGCTGACTTCGTGGAGAAGGATTGTGGAATGTGTCATCTACCTCACCAATGACGGGTGGAGTCGGTAAGAGGTACTCATAACCCGCCTAACTCAATGCATCGGTCAACGACGCGTTAATGGAGTCTAGGGTCTGAGAACATAGCCGATACCCGACTTCAACTGGCGATGTAAAGGCCCCTTGAATCGTGTCATTGCATTGTATGAGCACCGATCGAATGCGCTCAGTCTGTTTGTTATCAATATATTGTTAAAAGAGTCACTTAAAACTATTACTATATGTTATGAGTGTTGAAATAAGACGTGCCAGTAATGTAGATGTCGGATGGTAATGTGATCCTGGCTGCGCAAATGTGGTGTTCGTTAGGCGTAATATGGAGATACACCTATACCAACTCATGTACATAGCAAAGCTATGACCTGTGAAGTTATCTCCTCAAACCAATCTAGATGCTCGGTCATTCTGCGCATCTACATGCGATCTATGTCGTACGAGGTAGTTCTTGTCCCCAGTCCTCCGATCGATCACATGTAGTTGAGGTTGGGTGTCACAGGCTTGCGAAATGACCTGCTCCAAACCGAATTGACGCATGACACGATCCGGGAGATGTAGCTCGACGATGTCAAAGCAAATAAGTGGACAACGCGATCTCCAAATCTCGTGGCCCGATGTACATATGTGCGGCAGAGCGTCCATCTTAGCCGCTGTGTAAGGCTGCCATGTCATCTGTAATAGAAATGAATATGCTCAGTAATATATACAATTTATTCATAACTAATACAAATAGTAAATGTTAATAACCTGCTCGTCCCGTTTTCGATCAAGTGCGTCTCTGTAGTAGACGAGAGTATGTGGGGAGTGGGATCTCGAAAGATATACGCGAAGCCAGCTGCAAACAAATAAACATTGTTTAACATTTTCATGTATCATAAAATAGTGAAATTATGAATTTGAATAGTGAATTGAGTGTTGCTACCTTACTGCTAAAGGATCCATCCCGCGCCGATGCTGTGACCCTAACACCAATTCAAAATCATCCGCGTCATCTTCCTGATCATGTTGTCCATCGGGTCGAATCGTCCGAATAATGAGTCTCCCTATATGAATGTGCTCCCATGACCATATCTGTAACAACATCAAGCAGCCACCAATGTCCTTGGTACCCTTACGAGATGCTCGGCATAAGTTACAATACAGATACGCTAGGGTAGCACTTCCCCAACTATACTCATCTACGCGCTCCAAGTCTCCCAGTAGAGGGAGATAGATCAACTGTACCGAGTCGCCGCTCTTGTCTGGAAACAAGATGCATCCAAACAGGTACAAGATGTAAGCTCGCGCATGTCTATCAACCGTCACATCATCTGCGTCATCCTCTAGCGTGCTAAAACGCTCTCGGAGCCAAGTCAGCTTCAATGACGATCGAACGATGATCTTCGGCTGTGTGGGGTCTTGAGGGTAATCAGGCCAAACCCCTAGTAGCTCATGAACTAATGCGGGCCAATTTCCCTCTCCATGACCTATCACTACTTGTGCTTCAATGGGCAGCCCCATTATAACTGCCACATCTTGCAACGTGATCGTTGCCTCGCCAACAGTGAGGTGGAAAGTATGACTTTTCGGCCTGCACCTCTCCACCAATGCAGTGATAAGAGCTCGATCGAGCTCTAAGCCCCCGCCTAACAACTTGTGAATGTATCTGAAACCCGCTAATTTGACTACCTCTAATACCCTGTCATCCACCTCCTAATGTAACGTACCCGCGTGGTAGTGCTGAGAGTAACCAATTGGGCAGTGGAGCCCTCCCACGCAGCTACGCTCCTGTGTGTCGCCTGAAGCGTAAGCACTGATGGATCAACTGGGCCCGGCATCGCCATGATCACTGCTACATACATAAGTGTTATAAAAATCATATAAATATTATCAGACTCAACATGTTATAACAAAATATTAAAAAAGCTACACGTGTTACGAGGACGCATCAACGGTGCATCCATTTCGTTCCGCATACGAGTTGATCGCGGACGACCCTTTCCACGCTTCGTTGAGGGATCTGGAACAACTGTAGGACCGTTCCTAGGATCGCAGGTGAACATGTCTGGAAAAGGCATGAAAGTCTTCTTATATGTCGATACGTATTTTGTAGAGCAAAATGAAGGGTCCACAAAAGCATCGTACGATATGTTACGAGCTCGACATACTGCAAGAACATGTGAGCACGGTAACTTGAAGATGGTTGGTTTCTGATAGGAGCATGATGTTGCTGTGAGGTCAACCATGTAGGATTTTTCACATTTTCCTGCTATCATGTTGCCACAACCAGTGGTGACCTTAAATATCCCATGCACTGTGTCATATATCCTAACATCATGAAAGCGTGCTTTTTCAGCATTCTTATCAATCGTATCAGATGGTTTCTTGGCATACACATGTCCATTGTCTAATATGTTTCTCCCTAATCCCTCTTGTGGCAAAGTATTCGTTAACCCGGAAGAATGTCATCCTAACCAATGAAGTGATTAAGAGTAACCTGGCCCCCTTCATAACGCCGTTGAACGCTTCAGACATGTTTGTAGTTCTCACTCCATATCGATATCCACCGTCATGAATCAAAGTCCATTGGCGCTCAGGAATAGAACCATACACTAAGTACTTATACACGTCCTCATTAAACTCTTTAAGGCGATTCATGTAGAAATTATATTTCCGAATCTTTGTCTGTTCAGAAGATTTTCCAAATAAGTTTTTGACTGCTATGTTTTTGAAATTCTTATGCACGTTCGAAGCTAGATGACGTTTACAAAACCAATGGAATGCAAATGGCTCTTCTCAACCTTTTCCAATTCTATTCATTGCATGCAAAATTCCCTTGTGACGATCAGATATAACACATAAGTCGTCCCTCTTAGTGACATAATGCCTTATACAATCCAAGAACCAACTCCATGTGACGTTGCTCTCTCCCTCTACAACGGCAAAGGCAAGTGGGAACAACTGAGAATTTACATCTATCGCCATAGCAATCATAAGTGTGCCTCTGTACTTTTGGTACTACCATCTATAGAAATAAGGGGACGACAGTGGGGAAAACCCTTAATGGATGGTCCGAAAGCCCAAAAAATTTGCTTAAACATCACTATGGTAGGATCCTTTGTCGGTTGGACTTCCTATTACACCACTGTCCCTGGATTAGATTGCATTAACGCCTGTAGGTACCTTGGAAGCTCCTCAAAGGACTTATCCCAATCCCCAAATACTTTTGTTATAGCCTTATTTTTGGCCAACCATGCTCTCTTATATGTTATAACAAATCCGTATTTATTTTTTACAAAATTAACGATTGACTTCACCTTAATCGCTGCATTTAGAGCTTCTCTTCTTTCATCATCCGCTTCTGAATCAGAATCAATATGCTCATCCTCTTGATCTAAAGAGTCAACCTCGTTTGAATTAAGCCTACCCAAGTGACTCGTAGAAAAGGTGTTCATTACACCACCACCAATGCCACGTGAATGAGTTGGAGAGGTAAACTCATCCAAGTGCTCATTAACGTAATTTGGGTTACTTAACATTTATGTGAATGTATCATGGCGTACACTAGGAGCTGATTCTGGAAGTTCCATGCTAGTCATGACTTCCCTCGCATTATCAGAATTTGCAACCAATTCAACATAAACCTCCATTGTCGTTCCAGGGGCTTGTGATGCCGCATAAGCAAGAGCACTTATACTTTCATCATTCTTAATCGGGACTAACACATTTTTCCCAGTCACTGGATATCTCATCTCCATTTTTAACATAAAAGAGTTGTGATCACAACCAATTACATCATAGACTTTGCTAACAAACACCTCAAAAGTCGTATTTTGACGATGGATAAACATCACTATATTTAATCCTCCATTATACCCAACATCGGATCCAGTATAACTTACTTCCCCACCCATTACACTATAACGGGATAATGATCCATATTCTGCAAATACAAACATATTTTTTATGTGATATCACATACACTTAATTGTTGATTGTGAGTAAGGGAAGTGTAAATTTGAATAAAGGAATTTGTGATATTAAGGTATTAGAACACTTATTAGAAGGTTCATTTCAAATATAAAAGCTAAAAATACCATGAATATATACTAAAACCATTAAACTAACCCTACAAAGTAATAAACTTTCATTGAAGCATTTCATCAAACACTTTATATGCATACAAACAAAATCCTAAAATTCAACTACAAATGTGTAAAATTTAAGCTTAAATCATGAAAACAAGAGAATGTAACAAACAATCAACGTATTTATAACTTCAATTGAAAACAATAATAAACAAAAAAACAATTTGCATATTGAAAAAAATTAGGGTTTTATTCATACCTTAAATGAGGATGAAAATGAAGTAGTACACAAGGAGAAGATGGGAATGAAGTTGATTAGTTTAGTTGAATGAGAGAAATTGTAAATTTGAAGTAAATGATAGTGAAGAAATTATTTTTTTTAAACTAATATCGGCAGCAAGAAGCAAAGAGGAAAATGAAATGCAGTGAACAAATGCTCGAAGTTGCTGTTTTGTACTGCTACAAAACCGTCACTTGAAGTGGCGGTTTACTCAATTTTTTTTTAAAAAAAATAAAAATTCACAAACCGCCATTTCATCTAGTGGTTTACTTCAGATCCCTAAACAAAACCGCCATTTCATATAGTGGTTATATTAAAAAAATTAAAAAAAATAAATTTCTCACACCTATCCTACGTGGACGGTAATGTGGGAAATAGTTTTCCATTTCAAGCAAAGTGGAATTAATTTTTTAATTTGCAATATTCTGGGAAAAATGTCATCTTTAATTGTGCAATTATAATAGTAATTTTATAGTTAAACTGCAATTTTAAAATTTTTTCTGAAAAGGATAAAATCACTAATTAAAGTAGTGATATTATAAAATTTAAATTGTTTTTTATAAGGTTTTTTATGTGGAAGGTATTTGGCGAAATTTTTCTCCTTTTGATATAGGCTTGGAATTATTTTGTTTAAGGACTAATTTTTAATTAAAAATTCACATTTTTATCTTCCTTTGACCAACATTAAAATTAATGACATTATTATTATTATTATTATTATTATTATTATTATTATTATTATTATTATTAGGTCCAGCAAAAGTGAAGTTGGCATGTTCATGAGTTCACGTGTTAATCAAGCTTCTGACCTAATCATCGCAAGTTTTGATTAACAATTACTAATTTTTGCATCATGTTGTATCTTCACCTAAATTCATGCTTTTAAACCTTTTCACATATCCACTAAGCCATGTCTGTGCCTGTGGGAAAATTTGAAAAAACTAAGACAATTAGACAACTTAATTCCCAAAATAAGCTTTGTGAACTTATTTCCCAAAATAAGCGTCCGTACATCCAGACCAGAGCTTTGGATAAGTCGCTGTTAGTAACTACGAAAGAAGGAAAAAAAAATTAAAAGGCCTAAGTCGCTGTTAGTAACAGCGACTTAAGGAGTTGACCAGTCAACTCCTTAGGTCGTTGTTACTAACAGCGACTTAGGCGTTTTAAATTTTCCAGATTTCTTCTTCCTCTTCATTCCAGTTCACGACATTTACACCTCACAAGTTCTCCTTCGTTTTTCCTCCATTAAAATCACATTCAATCCTTCAACTAAAGTCATCAAATTCGAAGTTGGTACCACTAATTAGTTCTATAATCTTCCTACATCAAATTAAGGTTTTTTTTTTCTAATTTTTTTCAATTTTCGGAAAATTAGGGTTTAGTGAATTTTAATCAACTTTCACATTAATGTAGGTTCATATACTTGCAATTTACTAATTGTTGTTGATCTTCAGCTTATTGAGGTACGTTTTTATTTGGTGTTGTTGTTGAATTGTTGCAATTGTTGCAATTTACGAATTTAGTATTTGTTGTTGAATTTTAAACTTTTCTATTTGGTTTTGATTTTAAAATGTATGTCATGTATAGTGGTCATTTAGACTTAAGTTCTACGAATATGTCGAATGTAGTTATTATTTGCCTTGATCTTCATAATTAATATTTTGTTCGAGAATTTGTTGTTGAATTTAAAATGTGTAGTGGTAATATATTTATGAACATGATGGTGATATTGATTTTGTATTGTGTTGTTGTAGAAATGGATTCATTTCGTGTGACTGTTGTATGCTTTTGGAATGGTTCAATTCGATCAACTAGTAACAATGTTAAGTATGTTGGGGGAAGACGTAAACTGTTTGCATGCAATTCATACATGGATTTGAATGAATTTAAACATTTTATATGCTCTAGGATTGGCATTGACACTACAAGAAGTACTGTCAATTTAAGTTTTAAGTACAATCTTAGTGGAGATTTGTTAGCTTTTCCGCTTGAGGATGAGGAGGCTATAGATGCAATGTGGGTATATTCAAGGTCTACCCCTAGTCCTTCTTTAGAGTTATATGTAGAAGAGGTACCCCTAGGAAATGAAGATATCAATGTTGTAGAAACAAATGCATTCATGAATATAACTCCTTCTGCTCCTTCTCATACGCCCTTCCCTACCCAAGAAACCCAAAATCTCTTTATGCCATCTTCCTCTTATTCTTCTAATGAACCCAATCAAAGTCAATTTCAAGTCACAAATGATGATACTTGTAACTTATAAGATACAAATGAGCCTTGGGATGATGTTATAAGTGAGAGTAATGAATTCGTTGAAGCTCCTTCTGAGGATGATGTGGGTGTTGACGAGGAGGCTCTAGCTAATGACATGACTTTAGGAAACATTCCAACAATCGTTGCCCCTACACCCTATGCACTGGTTCCCCCTCTAGATGAACACATTGAGGACAACTCTTGGAGGTCTTGGGATTGTGATACAACCTACACCGACGAAGGAAAGTTTCAAAAGGGTATGATGTTTGATAACAAGGATGCCTTGTTGGACGCTGTTAGATTGTATCATATTCGTACGAACGTTGAGTACCGAGCTAAGACTTCAAATCAAACCGTGCTCACCTTGAAGTGTAAGAGAGGGTGTGGTTGGAGGCTTAGGGCTAGAAAGAGCTCCTATTCACCATCATGGGAGATTGTTACATATAAGGGGAAGCATGGGGGGTGTGTATTAAGTACTGAAAATGTGTCAGCTGGACACATTCATTTGACGTCTTCCGTGATTAACAATGTTATTAGAAGTTGTGTTGCTCAAGACCCATCAATTAAGGTCTCTGTCGTGCGTCAAATGGTGAAAGACCAATTTGGTGTCGAAGTGACCTATAAGCGGGCATGGTGTGCTAAACAGCAAGCCCTTCTATCCATCTATGGTACATGGGAAGATTCTTATCCTCTTCTTCCACGCTTCTTGAAGGCACTGCAAGTTTCAAACCCCGGGACCGTAGTTGAGTGGTTCTTTAAGGAAGATAATGATGTCGGTGTCTATGTCCGTCCTAGTATTAGAACTTTCCAACGCGTGTTCTGGGCTTTCCAACCTAGTATTGAGGGATTCAAGTATTGCAAACCCGTTATTGCCATTGACGGAACACATTTGTATGGTAAGTATCGCCATACGTTGTTGACTGCAATTGCCCAAGATGGGAACAAGGGAATCTTCCCGCTTGCCTTTGCTTTGGTCGAAAAAGAATGCATAGCCGCTTGGTCTTGGTTTATGGCGTGTGTTCGTAAGCATGTGATGCATAGTCCAGGGTTATGCGTTATTTCCGGTAGGCATGCGGGCATTCTAGCAACCATGGAGGAGCCGGAATGGCAACCTCCAAACGCCCATCATAGGTTTTTCTTGCGGCATTTGTTAAGCAACTTCAATCGTCAAATGGGTAATCTGAAGCTGAAGAAAATGTATGGTAGGACTGCAGAACAAAGACAACCAAATAAGGTCGTCGAGGGATTAAAGGCCATTGGTGTTGCTAACCGAGAGGCTCTTTTTTGGATTGATCAAGTTGGTGATATGTGCAAATGGTCAATATGTCATGATGGAGGATATAGATACGGTGTTACTAATACCAACTTAGCGGAAGTTTTCAACAACGTGATGAAGGGTGTACGTTTCTTGCCCATAACTACTCTTGTGGAGTTCGCCTTCTATCGTGTTAATGATTACTTTGTTAAAAGACGGGAGAACGCAAATGCATGGCTAATTGGGGGAAGTAAGTACACTTCACACGCCACTAAAATTATCACCCGTAACACCGAGAAGGCAAACTACCATGAGATCATCGCTTTTGACTACAGACGAGGCCTTTTTCAAGTTAAGACTGGACGCGGTAATACAGGATCCGCTAAGGGTGGTAACATTCAAAGAGTGGATATGAGAGACATGAAATGCACTTGTAACAAACCCTTCATATATCACTTACCTTGCTCTCATGTTCTTGCCGTATGTATTAAACGACACTTATCCTACGAGCGTTTTGTGGACTCCTGCTACACGACCCAGAGCTATGTCGACACTTATCCTACGTTGCTTGATGCGCCATGGGAGGTCATCTCCGGGTACAGTTGGGGTTCGGCAGCCCTAGCGTATCTGTACAGGAGACTTTGTGAAGCTTCCCGGAAGAACGTAAAGGAGATCACTGGGCCCCTGATTATTCTACAGGTAATACTAAGTTTACATGTTACCGTTTTGTTTTATTTATTATATATTTTTGTATCTCTTTTACTTATAATGGTAATTCATAGCTTTGGGCATGGGAGCATGTTCTCATTGGTCAACCGATGAGGAGTGTGGGACGTGGTGCATTTGCGCCACCACTGCTTCCTCCCCCGCATGTGCCATATAGATCGCGATGGTCCTTTGAAAGACGAACAAGGACCCACACTGGATCGGGCGTGGGGTTCTACCGCGATCAACTCGATCTACTACGTGCTGACCAGGTAACAACTTCACCACAACTTGTTTTATAAGTATCACATTGAGTAATTTATTAATCGAATTTTCACGTTTAGTTTCTATGGGACCCTTACCCCCCTGAGGCATACGCTGCATTGCCTCAGCACTCGGGCATATTTTCAGGGGCGTGGAGAGCATCTGTACCTCTTATCTGCTTCGACATAGTCGAAGTGCATCTCCCTGAGCACGTACTGCGCCAATTTGGGATGGTACAGGTCATCCCACCTCCATGTGACACAGAAGCGGAGCTCCACCACTCTCGTAAGGGTCGGGAACCCAAGAACTGGCTAGAGGTCAACTGGCGCCATGTCGCTCGTTGGGAGCACAGGTTAGAGCTGCTGGCCCAAGGTGCATTGATCGACGCTGCAGACGCACCTACTACGGCGGATTACATGCCGTGGTTCCTCTCCATTACTCGTCGATGAATGACACCACGAGGTATCATGGCGGCATCCCAGTACACTCCCACAGCACCGACGATGACACACTTTGTAAGTATTCTTCAACATTGATTATTATCCATACAACTTACACTTTAAACATTTCATTAATACTTAAGTCTTACTGCAGGCACAGGGCATTGCATCAGTCATCAGCTCCTCCCAAGAGGAGCCCGTACGGGAGATTGCCCAAGGCATACTCCGAGGGACGCAGTTTCAACAATTCATTCCGGAATTGACTGCGCCCGACATCACTATGTACGAGTGCGGTTCATCACCTCATCATGCCGACGTTCATCTTGAGGAGGTTGACTTAACGTGCCCGGACTACGGTGCCGGGTCCTCACAGGGTGCCACATCATCACACTATCAATCCCCTCCCCTACCGAGCGTCATGCGACTGCATCTTACTATCGTAGGAGGCGTCGTAAACCGTCACGATTAGACAGGGTACAGGAGGAGGATTAGCATTACAATAGTGTTTGTATATTTTGAAGATTAGTGACATTTTGTATATATTCAACACTTGTACATATTCAGAATTTGTAACATATTGACTTTTGTGTATACTTTGTAATATATGTGTACATGTATATATTTTAATCGTATTATCAAACGTTTATTATCAATGAAATGATGTTAAGTACTCAGACTTTTCGGCGATGAATCATTCCGCCAAGAATGTAGTATGAATTTAATCAAAAACAAACAACCAATCATATTCAAATAGGGATGTTGCTATCGGACATTCAACACAATTGCAATCATGTTCAACAAATTCATATCAAATTACATACTTCATTCATTAAGTTAAACTACCGTCGCTGACTAAGAAGGCTTCTTAAACTTTCTCATAATCCTTTCAGTCTCTTCTTTCCTATGCGCCATATCATCCATTTGTCTCTTTAGATTAAATACCTCATCTTTGAGCTCTTTTTTTTTCCTTTTCAAGCCGTATTATTAAGTCTCTCTGCCATTTTGTACCCTCCGGAGCAATCCATCTAAAGTATGTGCATCATAATCCGTCAACCAAGTAGAAAGGGCAAGCAATAAATTCACGCCCTGGATCAAAGTCGCTCCAATCTGTATTAATCTCAACTTCATAACCACAATCCCAAAGCTCTTCAATACAATGCTCCTTTGACATCTACATAATACATATAACATAGTAACGTAAGTGAACTTTCAAAAATTATATTAACATTTAAAAATTAAAAGTAAAACTAACATAATACATAATGTTACCTTTAGAAATTAAGAGAAGAAGAATGATGTAGAATTGATATAATGAAGTATGGAAAATAATGGAGCTATTTACAGAACATCATTACAACGGCTATTTTCAAGTTCCTAACGGCTATTTTTCTAATTAACAACGGCTACTTTACTTCATAAAAAAAAATTAAAAAGCCTTAGTCGCTGTTAGTAACAGCGACTAAGGCTTTTTAATTTTTTTTTTTTCCTTCTTTCGCTGTTACTAACAGCGACTTAACCAAAGCTCTGATCTGGACGTACGAACGCTTATTTTGGGAAATAAGTTTTCACGAAGCTTATTTTGGAAATTAAGTTGTTCAAAAGTCTTATTTTTTTCACTTCCTCTGCCTGTGGTGTTAAGCTTATTTTTGCTAAATTACAAAACTTTAATTTATTTTTAGACAAAAAAAAAACATAGCCATGTCCACAGCATCACGTTCATGGATATTCTTAGTATAAATAAATGCTATGACCATAGATATATAAAATAGATCCAACTAAATTATTATTGAACCTAAACAAAATGTAATAAATGGGGTCCAATAATAAAATCATCAAGACTAAAAGCCCACGCAAATTAATGAAAGATAGTCAAGAAAATTTTAACAGCTACTCTCTTTGGAGACCGTCTTTTAAGAGACGTATTTCAAGCTCAACCCATTAACGATTAATGCCTACTTACCATATTCTTAATGTCTAATTACATTATCCTTACTGCTTACTTATCGTATCCTTATGCTTACTTTTAATACCTTAAATGTCTACTCACATCATTCTTAATGTCTACTTATAATATTTTTATATTATTTTGTTAAAATTACTTATTTGTTTCAAACTTTCAGATACTCGGTGCTAAGATTTCGATCAAATTTGACCCGATTTTTCCGAGTTTTACAATTGAGTTATTTTTAGGTAATGAGTTACAATTTCTAGATTATATAATCCACTAATTTCCAATAGGATTTTCAAGTGCTAAAATACGCTCACCAACACATGCAACTAAACGGAAAAAGTGCTAAAATTTCAATTTTGATGGAGCTGCAACCATTAACAAACCAAAGCTCTAAAACAATTATATAGTACTTCGTGTATATAACTGATATTTGTGAAAATGCAAATAACATACATAAATCACCTTTTAAAAATTCATTACAATATGTCAATATTGTTATTTGTACCAAACATGCATTATTCCCCATTTAAGAACTTATCATGTTATAATGTATCACTATCAATTACAATTACAATTACAAGTATATAGGAAGGAAGGATGTATAAAGTCATGAATTGAGTTTCCCACTTCAACGACACCGCGCACGGCAAAGAAACAGACTCCACTATAAAGATCGATACATCTTTTCATGAACCAAGAGATTTTGAGAATGAACAGAACCAAAATGTAGAAGCAAGAAAAGAAAATATTAGTACTAGTACGAACCAAAACTTCATTCTTTTCCCTCCTCGGGTTATTGACAGTTGACACTATCAAAATAAACGCGTTTTACTCTGCTAATCTACACAAAACTCATTATCATCCATTACAATATGCCTGTAGGATGTAATGGAATGATCCATCAATCTCTTTATTCTGTTTTTGTTAAGTTGGTCTCCCAAAAATGAAAAGAAACCTGTTTTACAAAATGATTTGATATCTTTCAAAAGGTAGATTTTCCCATACTTTTTGGGGGGAGAGCGGGTTCAACACTTACACAAGGCGAGACTTCAAGTAAGGCTGATAGAAGCAGCATAACACTGAACAAGAACCAAAGCTTGCTCAGCGATGGCTCTGTTTCTGGCTCTTTTCACCCAATCATTCACAAGTTCAGTGGCTTTGCTACCTTTAACACCATTCTCAAGCACATCTGCTGCCTCTCTGAGATTTCCTTGGGTTATTAGGCTCTCGACTTTGTTTAGCACGGATTCAATACCATCTCCGGATTCATCAGTTTCCTTGACCTAAAATTTAAGGATTTAAAAAAAAAACATCATGAGTAGTATCATAGCGAGATTCTTCCTTCATCTTTTTCCTTGTTGTTTCAAGTTCCCCTTTAGTGGCTTGACTATATCTTGAGTAGTAATTATTCAATGTAAAGAATTCACACCTTTAAAAAGGATGCTACATGAGCCAAGGAGTGTGCCAAAATACCGCCACCGCTTGGAGGAATTAAGCTGAAGTGCCGCAAATTCCCTTTCAAGGCTTTGAACTGTAAAAGGAAAACCAACAAAAAATCGAGCAACAAAGGTAATTTTAACTTTCAAAAGAAAAGAAAGCATGCAAAGCACACAGCTGGTAGCTCCACCCAGAATCACTAATAGATCCAAAAGGCAAAAGGACAAGTCTTGGTGAAACTTGCCTTCTGATTTAATTGTAGGATTGTATCACTGCCATGAAGTCGTACATCTTCTGGAATACTTGATAGCGCCAACTGCAATAATGAGTCCTTATCGACATTTTCAATGTATACTTGCAGTGCATCTAACTCTGACTGAACAGGCAACCCGTTTGAGAGTGCATCTTCCAAAGCAAGCGCACCCTGAACATGAAAAAATGTGTTGTTTCAAGACCTTGGAAACATATAATTTTGAAACAATATATGAAACAAAATCCAAGTTGAAACCATCTTCCTCCTTCCACCAGAACGCAACAAAAAGGGAAAGTTATTAAGGAAGCAGAATAATCAACACAATTACCAAAGCAAGTTTGTGAATGGAGTGAGTCTGACGAGCCTCTTCTGATCGTGCATAAAATGCCATACACAGAGCATTTATCTGCAAAAGTGCTTTAGTTAAAATGTATAAATAGCTGCTACACCAAGGTATTAGAACAACAGAGACCTCTCGATAACCCTTACAAGCAGAAAAAAAAAGATAAACTTCCAGCTAATCCGTCACCAGTAAGCCATAGTGAATTTTACATAAACTGGAATCAAAATACATTGTCTTCAAGATGCCTAATAACTGCCTGTCCACATACCGCTGACAGCTTCCAGTTTTTCATTTTTAGGTTTTCAAAGTTAGAGAACAGAATACCTGAAGCTTGTTCCGGTTTCCAAAAACTTGTTTTTAGTTTTCAAAACTTACAGTGATAGAGAAAAAATGAGTTTTCCAAACCAGGTTTTAATAATTGACATCACAGGACTTTATAGTTGAATTCAGTGACTTTGATAGTTTGATGAGAATCCCTAGGATTCTAGTATGACATTGCAATTTGTAGTGCAATAGATCAACTCTACCACTGAAACCGGAAAAGCTCTAATGGACAGTTAAGTACACAATGTTAAAACTTAAAAAGTAATAGTAATGAAATTTCATGTAGTTTTGCTAGGATAATCATAATCTGCTATGAGAAAATATTTTGGATACTTGGTTTAAGAAAGAGTAAAATAGGTAATTGCCATGTTAGGAAAAACTTGGAGAATAAGTTAGATTAAGAGGGGGGTTTATTATAAATAAGGGGAAGTAGGGAGTAATTTATTATCATGAAAATTGTTAGACAAATAGTGGGTGAGTTTATCCTCATTTGGGGATATTGCAAGCATCTCAAATAGCTTGTTCTATTTTTTGTTATTTTACTTTTAGGGTTATAATCTTTTTTTGTGCACCCACAATATAATTTCACTTTTTTCCTTTTATTATTTTATTTCTATTTTACTGTTTTAGTTCAATTAATCAGTTCATAGCATAATCACAAGTAAAGGTTCATGCTCCTGCTTGTCCAACTCCAATAATTTCTTTACTTTATTTTCATCCATTACCACTTGGTTAATTGATATTAGGTGATCATGAAAACTTGTGAAGAATAATTTGAAAATAGTGCATCCCTTTGCCTACGGTTCATTCCTAAATTGGCCATAATAGTGCATCCCTTTGCCTTGAGGAAAGGGAATGAGAAGAGAATTCAAGAAACAAAGGATGAAAAGTTCAACCTAAAGTCCTACAAAATGACATATAGGGTCCATCATGACAACAGTTTATTGATCACTTGAATTCACCATGATTTTAGTCAATATGATCCCAAAGTAACTAGTTTCTAAAGAAAATTTCATTATCAGGATTGGCACCAAACAAGGATTACTTTATGTGTTTATCAGCTTCATAGATTCAGGAAATTCAATATAAAAACCTCATAGAAGTATCCAGGCCTTGCGGATTAGAAAAAAGTTTTACTTTTAAAGTGGAACCTTAAGTTGCTATGTGTAAAAAGTGGATCCTTGATGCAAGCACAAACCAATACAATAGTGAAATACAGAGGTTAAAGGCACATTACATACATTTAGATTTGCTTCAGCCATCTTCTCAATCTGCGCTGCCTTTTCTCGTGCAATTGCTGCAGCAAGTTCAGCTTTTGCAATGTCCTGAGCTTCTTTCGCCTTTGACTCTGCTTCTTTTTCCTGCAATGTAAATAAAAGAACCCAATAACAGAAACTGAAAATGCTTCAAATCTCTACAATGAAAATGCACTAATCAAATTATACTTGCACCTTTTCTTCTAGTTCCTTCTTCAGTCTCTCTTCAGCCCTTTCCTGAAGAGACTTGAGGGCTGCAGCAGCTTTTGCTCTTTCTTTCTTTATCTCCTATAGATCAGGATAGCATCAAGAGTAAGAACGTTGAAGCTTCCAATTTAGTACTGAACATGTAGAAAGTAGACAGATTGGAAGATATCTTTCCAGCATCAAATGGAAAGTCATGCAGCCATGATCTATCATTGAGAAAAAGAGCTAACAATGCGAAAGACTTAATATCAATAATATGGTGTTGGCTACATAATCCAAAATAATTGTAATAAACACAAATTATTTGACCATATCTGATACTAATAATAATACCTAATACTAATCTAATACTAACAAAAGTCAAGTTCAAAGATCAGCAATATGTATTCTCCCCCTCCATTTATTCTTATATGTCGTCATATGCTCCTACAAAACCCAATTCTTCATGTCATTCTTCACTCTTATTTTGCACAAATTTTTTACCTATCCTTCTTTTAAGCTCCTCAAAATTCAAAACCTTCTACTCTTTTTCAGATTGGTGAACTTTTCGGTCTTCTCTGCACATGACAAACCAAACATAGATAAATTTCACTCCTTTTTCTGTCAAAAAATACTACTCAAAGGCCTTTTTTATGTCTTCATCTTGAAACAAATCCTATAGTGTTTGTCCACTCACTCATCTTAACATACGCATCTCAAGTACACTCCTCTTCCTACAATGGTCTCCTCTAAAAACCTAACATTCTGACTCATAGAGTAATAATGATCTAATGGTGGTCGATACACATTTCCCTTCAACCATGGCACGCCTTGATTGCATACTACTTTGTCTTTAGCTATCCGTTTGAGCCACTAACACTAAATCATATGGTTAACATCTTAATCAATGACTATTTACTTAGGAAAACTAAGTCACGGGTACTCTTGTCTTTGACTCAATTCAAACTCTTTTGATTCTAACGTATATCTCCACATCTCTAGCTTAGGATTTTCATCTCTTATTTCATCCACTAGTACGATTGCATTAACAAACAACATGGACCATGAAGCATCTCTCTAAATAGATCTTTGTAACTCATCTAGAATCATTGCAAACAAGAAAGGGCTTAAAGTAGTAGACCAATTGCGAGGGTCTGGAGCGGGTCTGGCCAGACCCGGACCCGGACCCTATTTTTTTTTGGATCCAGACCCGGATCCGGACCCTAAGGGTCCAAAATTTTCAGACCCGGACCCAGACCCTACGGGTCTGACAGGGTCTAGGGTCCTTAATGGGTCTTATACAAAGCCTCTTTGATTTGTCAAAATTGAACCTTTTTCGAGTTTTTTTGTATTTTTGTAAGCAACTTATTATCGTATTACTAATACTTTTTCGAGTCCATGAAATTCAAATACAAAATATATCGCATTACCATATAATTAGATTATATCCCGTCAACAAAATTGTTTGAATAAGTTACCATATCTTGAACATTTCTGAACAAGAAGGATATGAAAATAGAGCAAAGCAGTCAGTGGAAGACCAACACTGTAATCTCAGTAAGAGGAGGCAACGCAAGGCTTATAAAAGTAAATAATTGAGAATGAGAATGGCCCACTCCCACGCCCATCCATTCATAATATCATAATTCAAAAATATAAAATTTAAAATAAAGTTTAGGGTCCGGGTCCGGGTCCGGGTCTTCACCTTAGGACCCGGACCCGTCAAAAAAAATTTGGATCCAGACCCGGACCCGGATCCGACGGGTCTCAAAAATTAAGACCCAGACCCTTATAAAAGGGGTGGGTCCGGGGCGGGTCCTACAGGGTCCTGGACCCATGACCATCCCTAATCACTCCACATGTCTGAACATTGTTTTGTGCTTTCTCATATATAGCGTAGACTATACTCATATACTTACGTGCAAGGTTGTCAAGATCGCAATTCTAATTTAGATGGAAAGTGGCTCACAAAATCGGATCATAAGATTGGATCGTAGGATCGACCGATCCTACAAATGTTACATATTTAAAACATTGTACTTATTTATGATTATTGTTATGTCATTTTTATTGTATAAACATTTAAACATACCAAGTACATATAACTTGGAGATTGTACATATCATTTTCATCATTACTTAACCATTAATGAAATTTAAAGTAAAACACGCAATAAAGTTTTCAACTAAGAGACTACAAAATGCTTAATACATATGACTTAGAATTCAAAGAACAAATTTTAAAGCAATTAAAAAGTACATTTTACAAAGAAATACTAGATACAAATAACTCAATCATCGTATCCAAAGCTTCCATCACTTCCTACATCTCAAAGAAATACCAGAAGAAGACATTATGATTTAAGTTCGGGAAATTGCAAAATAATAAACATCATTCAAGAACTTCAAACTAGCAAAATTTAGTCGAGCTTTATATCTTAAATTCTCAATTACTGTTCAACTTTTAATATACAAATTGACTAACAATGAGAAAATAAATTGCAAAATAACTAACATCATATTAAGATTGAACAATAAAACAAGTAAACAATTAAAAAATTCAGAAAAAAACGTATAGGTAGAAAAATACAGGGACTTCAATCAAAGCACCAAAATATCAAATAATCAAGTGATAAAGCAATATGAATTAAAGAAGTAACTAACAAATCCATTTAAAAGCGTAAAGGTAGAAAAATACCTTAAAATGTCCCTAAAGTTTGAATTTGACCATCAATTAATGGAGAAAAAAAAGCGACAAGGAGGCTAAAGAGGCAGACGAAGAAGAGAGCTTGAGAGTTGAGAAAGATTTTGTTGAAGAAGCAGCCAAGTAGACGAAGAAGATGAAGGTCAAAAGGTGGTTTTGATTTTTGAAGCAGTCGAAAATGGGGATTGGGGAAAGAAAGGGGGAAAAGGTTTAGAATATGAGGGATAGTGGGAAATTAAATTGGACAGGGCCGAAAATGGAAAAATATAAGTTTTTTTTAACTCATTTGCAGAATCGGTGGAATCTTCCAAGAATCGCGATTCTACCGATCTTATGGGCGATCCTATGCAACTTCAACTTTGTAGACGATCCAACTCATGGGGTAGGATCTGGATCGTAGAGTCGTGTGATTCTACGATCTGAATCACGATATTAATAACTCTGCTTACGTGGCACACTTTTACCTCTCATGGGGGAATTGCTTGAGGTAGAAGTAGTAACTGATGATGGGAAGTAGTGAATTAAGCACTGAGATTGGAATGAGAATAAGCACTGAGATTGGAATGAGAAGATGGAAAAATGAAAGACTATGCATTTAAGTCAAGCCAAAGATGGAATATAGAGGAATAAAGTAAGTGAATACGGACGCAGACACTTATCAGTTTGTTTTCTACATAAACAGCAAAAAAATTAATTGTGGACCTGTGCTTCTATTCATGGTGAACTTGCTAATAGTTGGCGCTGATGAGGCAAAGTCACATAAAAAGAGGGAGCAAAACTTAAATAACACAATTGGATATCGCCCCCTCCTGGGAACTTCTAATCTTTTCAAATGCCATGGCCGCATAGCCACATTGGAAGTTCCCGTGAATGTTATACAATTAGAGAAACATTTTACGGCATGAGAAGGACACTAGTTGTATTAATCTAAACACCTCCTTTTCCGCTATGGTTACAAGTAAACAGGGAGTCATTAACATATATAACTCTTATGCTTGGTCTTCTCCTTCCCATTATAGATCCTCAAAATGGTCACCTAGCTACCATGCAAGTAAAATCCCATCCCCTTACTGGATGGGAACTACCTAAACTATATAATGACATAACAGTCACGCTGTAAAACCTCAACATGAAATCTATGGATATGCCTCTCTTCTCACTTAGTTCCTTCATTTAAGTTCAAACAAATATGTTTGCAGTGGGTTCTGATATCTTATATCCTAGCTAGCTTTGTCATATTCCCAGATACTCACCAATTCTCTCCATGGCAATCCATGCATATCTTTTTAAGAAGATTTTAAATCATAAGATTATAAGGCCATAATATAGTGTTAATGCATTTATAACAACAGATGAGTATATAAGATAAAAATACAGCACAACAGCAGATATGGTAACCAAATGATATAAATTCTACCAACCTTTTCTAACATAGCTGCTTCTTCGGCATACATGAGTTCACGCGCCCTTGCATCTTTCAGCTCTTTCTCATATGTACCCTAGATATTTCATGAAGAAATGACAGAATAAAGACATAATCAGAATTATGTAGCAAGTTAATGAACTTTAACAATGTTGTAAAGTAGACTTATAGTTTTTGACTAAACAAATGATGGGCACCTTCTTTTATTTTCTTTTTTATCATTTAAGATTACCAATATGCTTGTAGAGCATAAGCATCTTTTATTAGTTTCTTTTTCATGTACTTTTATAAGTTGTTTCTCATGCTATTAAAAAACTATACAACCTTCATAGCCCTCTTTTCTTCAGCAAAGACACACGCATCTAACTCTGCTTGCCTTTGTTCAGCAGCATGAATGGCTTGCAAGAAATCCAATATCAATTTTCCATCCTTAAATTTGTAAGAATCTTCTAGATCTCCTAATGCACCTAGTGAATTCTTAAATCAAAAAAATTCAAGTAAACGAAATAAGTATGAATAACAAAATTAAGGGTGGCATAAACTATATACAACAAAATCATGTTATCACAAATTCTATAATATTTACCTCTTCCTTATTTGAAGAATTTGTAATAGTACGTCCATTTAAGGTTGAAGCTCCGTCGGCAACTTTGTCTTTCAAGTTATATGTATCTAAAAGGGATGTTGATGGCCCCTGTTTTGAATCCAATACATCCTACAAAAGAAAAAAATGAACATCTAATTGTGATAGCATGAGTTATAAGCGATGTTCCAATTATTTCACCACAAGTAAACTTAGGAGTGTGTTCTTTACCAATATATGTCTTTTCAAGATTTTCAACTCAATGTAGTGCGGAACTAACTTATCTGGCCCTTATTGGAATCTCCTTGTTTAATTGATAAGAAAGAGATTGTATTAACATTAAAATAAAGGACTTATAGTACAAAATTGAGAAAAACACTTTTAACTACAATTAAAAAATTACATATCAACCAAACCTTGAATAACCAATAGTTAACAAATTACATATCAACCCAACTCCTTTATAATTTCCCTAATCAAGGAGCACAACAATGCCACCACCGTTGTAGCCCATAGTAATAGTAGACAATTTTCTTTTGTCCATAAAACATCCTAAGATAAAGTATTTAAGAAAAGACACAATAGTTCTATTCCAACTTCTAATCAAACACACACATGATCGCTACATAGGCATATATACATTTCCCATAATCCTTTCCAAACCTCACAAATACAAAATTCATCCCATTAAACATCCAACGTACAAACCCAAGGCTGTACAAGAACTTATTCAAAAAATTTCATCTAGAAATATGTTTGTAAGAAGTGAGGACTGAGGAGAACAAATCCATATGTACTACTAATCCTTGTTTTCAGTAGTTTGTCAAGTCTATTGATGGGATAGGCCAAAAAATAGCTAAGAAGAGCATCATTTCATTGATGCAAGCAATATTATTCTACTTCAAAATAATATTCTTTTGATGTTTAGCGAAAATTTTCAAGCTTGAACTGTTTGTTGTCTTTTTTAGGGAGAAATCTCTCATTTCTACATGCTTCCAAGAAGGACATGAAAAAGTATAGCACACAGATGAAAATGCACAATATATTGCGCACATATAAGTGTAATCATTGACCATATATGATGAGCACAACATGAATGAATTCAAGCACAAGTATGTAAAGACTAATTAGGACACACAAACATACCCCAAATTCATTTTCTGATTTAACCTCATCTATCTCATCTTTATCCTTATGGCTTTCTTGGACAACTATGCCAACATTAGTATCTGTTGGCAGGTTTTCATTTTCTTCATGTTGCTCAAAGTTAACTTTTTCTCCTGAAGACTTTGAGTCTGAACTATATCCATGTAATTTTTGAGAACTTCGAGTTGCATTTTTTGTTGTATCCTCTGTAGAAGATTCAGACACGTTTGCCCCTTTTTCTAGAATACCATCAGCAAGTTTTGACAAACCTTTCTCCTTCGGGTGTGTAGGCGCCTCTTCAGTCATATTAGATGAACTTTTAGCAAATGAATCAATTTCAGCTTCATCAGCTTCCCTCACATGAGAATTAAGAGTTTCAGCGTCTTTGCTATTATGTAAATTTTCAAGCTCTTTAATGTTTTGGAAATCGTGTAAGCGTCCATCACTTAATGGTGCCTTCTCAGAATTTGAATCATCCACTTTTGAAGTATCAATACTTTGCTTCTTAGTACCTAAAATATCATTTAAATAGCCTTCTGAATAAGCTGCATACAAACATGCACTAATTGCAGCACTCCCGAAAAGAACTTTTGACAAATTCTTCCCCGTCTCATTTGGCTTCCCTGTTGAAGGAGGGTGTGGTGATGCAGAAGAAAATTCCCTTCTAGGACATGAAAATATCTGCAACATATGGATAAATTGCAAGAAACCCATTCATCATGTTCCATTTAAAATGCAAAGCTAATTTTCCATAAGATAATTTATAAGAACACAAATCCATTACATCCATATTACCTCGCATATAGGCAAATGTGTCACAATCATGGGACACCGATTTTATTTATTTACAAATTACAACGATACTAACAATGTCCAAATAAGCATTACAGCTTAACATGGTCAAGCAATGACTACAACGCTATAACATGGAGTGAATTTCTTTCAACTACAATGGCTAAAGTGCTATATTGTTTCTTATTTCTAGACAAGCACCAGGTAGATTAATTTTTTATTTTTTTGCTTTCAAATCAAATGCAATTTTAAGAGTGAAAGCATCTTATTATTCTAGCCTGGTAGATTTCACTAAACAAACCAAGTAAATGTCAAATCCTCACTTTTATCGACACTTTATCAGAAAACACTTATCATAGTGGTCTTGGAATGCTAGGAGTAAAAAAAAGGTCAAAAGACAAAAGGATTATTCTTTGCAACTTTTTCGGGCTAGGACTTTGCCTTATACCTAATGACCAAAACAACTCCATGCCATATTAGCCAAGCCTAAAATCCTATATTAAATACTTTAAATGAAGTTGCAAGCCTTCAACCAAAAAGTATTAAATCATAGGTTGTAAACAAATAACTCCCAACATTTTTACCATACTTTTCATCGTCAAAGAAATATCATACAAGTGTGAGATGTCTTCAATGAAAATCCAACAATTTTGGGTTGCGACCTTTCTTAAAGCACACCTATAGACAAAATGACTCATAAAAAAATACTGTGATCAATTAAATTAAACATCAATACATTGTTGCATTTGAAGTATCTATTCACACTATTTCACAAAAGAAAGCATACAAATTTACAAAAATATGCTACCTTCTGCTCATTCCTTCCTTAAAGTTCTTTAAAGTTTTTGATGTTAGTTGTAACTAAATTTCCTTTTAACAGGTTTAATCAAATTCTTTTACTACAAGCTTTGCTTCTACACAATGCTACAGTTCAAGGCGCATACTACAAAGGGGATAACATATGGGCCATGCTTGGATTGAAGACAAATACTTATGGGAGAGATAAAAGCCAATTAAGAGAACATAAACTATTAGAGTATAGAATTAACAGAAAATAATCATTGTAAAGGAGAAAAGATGGTTGTAAATTGATGGAAAAGAAGGAATGGAGGAAACATTAACCTAGTGGGATGAAGAGGAAATATTACTCCTTTCTCCAAAAAATGAGGGTAATATAATCTCCCTATAACATTTATGTACTCTTGAATAAATACCCCAAATACAAACATGCTCCTAATTGAATAATTCAAAAGGCAATAAAGATCAATGAAGTTCTCATTCTTTTAGATTAGACCACTAGTTAGTTACTCATTACACTGTAAATGCCCTTAAGATACTTTGATTAGAAAACAGAACGATCAACATTCAAGAATCATGCAAAAATCCATGAATTTTTTTACTAAAATTTGATTGTCAAATAATTTAAACATGCCTGAGGTGTTGAAGTCTGCCTTGGTGCTCTCCCAATGCTCAATCGACGACTCGAAAAGGCCAAAGCAGACCTGCAAAATATACAAACACACGCTTCAGCTCAAATTGACACAAATAATCAAATCAAAAGATGTAAATGAACAGATGTTCAAGCATATCGCACATAGTTCGACATCAATATACCGAAATTTTCCATCAAAAAAGTATAAATTTAAAGATAGAACAAAAAATCAAGTGAATTTCAAGATATAGAAGAGGTTAAATAGAAATCAGAGGAATAAAAACATCTAGAAAGCATTTCGTACCTCCGCAACATCATCAAATGGGGCAATTTAGCATATAAAACAAACCCTAGAATTTGGGGCTAGATAAAGGTGATTGTAGAAATGAAAAGATGATATCAGGGAGCAATGCACTTTCGGCGGAAATTTTTGGGGGTCTCAAGCGTCTGGAGGCTGGAGCGGGCAAAGAAGTTTATCTTCCGCTTGGTGATGGAGGAGAAACTTGAATATTCTCATTACCCACAGATTACGCACCGGTCCAAATTCGAACCGTACCTGATCGCGAGACCGGATTTTTGATAAGTTAGGACCGGTGATCGGCTCTGTTCCATCCGGTCCGATACCGATTTTCTCCTGGTCTGATTTAGGTTTATTGTAATGTTCGATACTAATAAAATATTAGGAATAAAAGAAAGATTTAGAAATGTTTTGGCAAACTAATAATTATAAAATTAAAAATTATGAGTTAAGAAAATGTTTAGTAGTTGATGCGAATATGGGGATGGTTGATCCAAGAACCCGTTTAGTCCCTTCAAGAACGTTGCTAAGATTACTTTTGACATCCAAAGAACAAACAAACCTCCTGTTTTGTATGAAAACAGAAGGGTGACAAGAACAATTCTGATGAATAGTTTTATGTCGTAGATAGAAACAAATTGGCCTTATATCAACCAATTGGCCTCTTCCTCACACTAAGATTAAGATTCACTCTCCTAACCCTCATGGAACAAACCGAATGTCTCTTTGCTTCACTCACAAAGAACTCACCCAGGACAGCAATTGAATAACAATTACTTGAAGAAAATTGTATTAACCAAATCTGAATCATGATACAAAGAGGTTTCTCCTTTATATAGAGCTCTAACGGCTAGTTTGGGGTGTCTAACAAACATAACAAACATAACTAATCTGGTATTAACCTTATTATTAAAACACGTACAAAACAAGAATTAAAAACAGAACATAAAATAGACTAAGTATTCTGAAATCAGCCATTATCAAATATCTGTTGAGTACACGACCTTGTAGCCGTTCTTGTGGGCTCTGTGAGGGATCTTCTTTTTACCTCTGAGTCTTGGCTTCTTATTTCGTGTCTAAAGATGCCATCCCTTGGATTTTCATGTTCATATGTGCACCAGGCTACGCGTTCCAGGGCTCGCAAGGTGGGCTGGCAGACAAGCTGGTGTTCTGCTTGTTCTGTTGTTTGCTGACTTGGGAACAAGTCTCTGTTCCTGTTCTGTTTGATGGTTGTTGGGAGATCTTCTATTGTTCCCTCCTGGTCTTGCCATGATTCTAAGTTCCTCTTTAATCTATTTTGAAGGTGATCCTCTTTATTCTTCAAACAAAAGTCAGCAAGTTTCATAGGTTCAATAGGCTGAGCAAGTGCAATGATGCAATTATGCTTTTCTTCCTTTGCCTTGGATTATAAGCTATCCATAATTACATCAGTAGTAGAAAGAAGAATTTGTACTTTTAAGTTTAAGTATATATACATAAAAAGCGTGATCAATGTTCCTCTTAAAAATCATATTTGCATATATCTGGTCTAATCTGAAAATTTTTGGGCTTAAATCGAAAAACCAAAATCATGAATTAGTATAGATCCGCAAACTAAATCGGATGCAACAGATTTGGACCGAATTAGGTCTAGTCTCAATCGATTTCGGTTTGGATCGTTGGCTCGGTCTAATATTACACTTTTCCACTTTTACCCTTGTATGTACGACCAAAAATCAAAGTATTTATCCGCGAATTGGTTAGAGAATCTCTACAAGCAAGACACAAGGAAGAGAAGGAATCAAACAGACAAGCACTACTCTTATATTGTGTCGTTATTTATTTTTACTTTTTTGCCCTATGTGGTTATATCTTTAACATCTCTCTGAAAACTCTCTCCACTCGTTTAGTTACTTTTTTTATTTTCAAACATTGATATAATCGATATGGAGGTGAACAAAACTCAAAAATTAAAGAGGCAACTTTTTTTTCCTGACTTTGAAATTTTCTTCAATATATTATTTTTTAAATCGAGCAGTCATCAAAATGCAAGTTTCATGTGTTTTGTCTGGTACAAATCTCTTAAAGTATTGTGTTTACGATAATCAATCGAGTTTTAATATTTGTGTTTAAAATCTAAACTTTAAAAGTGAAAAGGGCAAAGTTGAAAAAAAAGGTAAAATAAGGTGGTGACGCAATGAAAAAGGTGATGTCATATATATAAAAAGCATGGAAAAAAAATTTTATTGCAGATGGTCAGAATCAAACCCAACTTTACGGGTAAAAACAAAAGCCCTCAACCTCTAGACTAACCTACGATTCTTTGTAATTTAAATAGTTGTAAGAAATGTATATTAATCAATATACATCAAAGACTATTTTCTTAATCCCGATTTTTATGTATTAGTTAAATGACAATCAATGGAGAAAGTAGAGAGCCTGAGGCATGGTAAATAACATTGTAATTGGGGAGCAAAAAGAAAAATTGTAGATTTTAAGAAAAAAAAATGTATATTGGAAATAAATGAAGAGAGAGAATGAATTGTACGGATGAAATTAAAAGAAATTTACCATTATTCAAAAATGGAAATAATGTAAAATAAGTGGAACGGATTAAAATGACAACTGATACAAAATGAATGCGACGGAGAAAGTATTAGTAAAACTGTTCAAACTCCTGATACGACAATATTACAAATATAATAATGCAAAATACAAATTACAATTGGGATTTGAATTTTTCCTTTGTTGATGGCTAAATACAACTTACAAAATAACACTAAGAAAAACTTGAAGATGAACTTTGCAACGACAACCGTTGAAAATTTAATATTTTTTGTAGGCGTGTAATCACTTTCCTTTCGTTATTATTTTTGTTTTGTTTTTCTTTTTCTTTACCTCTGCCCCGAAAAAAAAAATTTGAAAAAAAAAGAAAGAATGCTAGCCAATAACCTGTGAAGGATAGGCAAAAGGAGAGTGGGTGTTCATCAGTTGCTATCATTGTTCATCCTTTGCCGCGGCGCTTTGACAGGTATATTTCTGATCCTATCTATACTCTCATCTTTCTCCATATTCTACCTCCACTATATTTTCATACCTTGACCCACCTAGCCATCCTTACTTAGATTCTCACACATCATCTTTTTATTAACCATTGCATGTATATGAGCTACAAATTTTAACTAAAAATAAGCCCCCAATCCTCTTGATCCAAAGTAAGTTCTTGGATTTCGAGATCCAAGAGCTCCATTATATGAGCCTTACAGTTATAGAGTTTGGGTGTTTGTTTTTGTACATTATGTTGTGATTATGATGATAGAGTTGTGTGTTGGGATGGGTATGAGGTTGACAGGGGGTTTGGAATTTTTATGGATTTACATGTGAGATCATTTTATGAGAGAAAGGGAGACTAAGATAGGAAGCCTCTTAAGGGAGACTAAGATAGGAAGCCTCTTACTTTTGGAGAGTCATAAGTAGAGTTGGTGTTTCATGTTTTAAGAGGTAATGTTGTAACCGATAGTGCTATCCCGGTTTCAACATTGGAGTTCCATTAGGTAGGCTAAATTTTCTTCATTTTATGCTTTGATTGTCATATCCAGGGTTACTAAAGACCCTATTTTGATAAGGGTTGCTGAACACCCTCTTGCTACTCACTATGAAAAGCAAGCATGGGGGAACCTATTGCTTGCTTGTTCATGTTTTCTATTCCAAATTTTTTGTATTGATTTAGTTGGCATATGCATTATAATTTCAATTTCATTATAGCTGAATTTGTACTTTTGTTTTTCATTAAAAAAGGGAAAAAGAAAAATGCTTGATAAGAGAAAAGCCCAGTTAGGTTGAAAACCCAAAAGGTTAACCTAGGCAAAAGAGCGGCATTGAGTGGGTGAGCAAGTGAGAATTGAAAAAAAAAAATAATGAGTGGCTAGGACCAAAACTCAAATATGAGTTCCTAGGCAAAATGAGAGAAAAAGACAGGATTAAATATTTAGCATTTCATTTTGTACTTGGAGCTGGCGACATAAACAGAGGGAGCTATAAGGTAGGCATTTGGGTAAGTCACCATTAGAGGGATAAGTGTAGAATTTTTCTTTTCTCGTGTCCTTCACGGGTCATGAGGAGGTTGAAGTATGGGGATTTTTGGTACTTGTTATTTAAATTCTTGTTTGTGTTGTGTTGTATTGTGTTAGCCAAATGAAGGGGGCAAGTGTTAAGGATATTTGGACTCTTGGCAAAAACCAGGAATTAGAGGAGTTTAGGAAAGGGAGGAATATGGAGTACTTTAGGAGCCGGAGACCGTGTCTTATCCTTGTTTTCTATGTATTTTCACCTCGATTTGCTCGAGGACGAGCAAAGGTTAAGCATGGGGGAGTTTGATAAGTGCAATTATTTGAACTTATTTATATCATTTTATACTCCTAAATAATGATCGTTGTTAGTAATTTCGTGCTTATTTTGAAGATTTATGCAACTTTACCCATTTTGGTTATTCATGCTAATTTTGAGCGGTTTTGATCGTTTTAAGCATAATTCTTATGGTTTTAATAATGACTGAGTTTACTAAGGAGATTATTGCTCATTTGAAGATGTTTTACAATGAAGATGGGCAAAAGAGTTGAAAATTGTTTAAAATGCAAAAGTTTTGAGGTGAAATTTGATACATACTCACTCTTTTGGTCATAACTTTTGATAAAAAGATCGCATTAATGCAACGTTCGTGGCATTGGAAAGTAGACTTCAAGAGCTTTCTAAGGTGTATTATATGTCCGATTCCAAAAACCGAGCAAAAAATGGCGATCATTTAAAGTTCGCTAGTCAGAAACAAATCGACGAGTCGTCGCCTGAAAGCTACGACTCGTCTCCAACTGCTGATATCCACATTTGATAGTTTTCTTTCATTATTTTAGTGGTTTTATTTATTTTAGCTTTATTTTATCATAAAAAAGTAGTTATTTTTGGGGAGATTGTTCCCCAAGTAACCTTAAAATATAAATAGGCATAGTTAATTTTACTTTTTTGTGCTTTTAGTGCCCTAGATGTTCTAATGCTCTAGAAGTCAGTTTTTATTTTATTTTTCAGATTTTCTCTTTTTGGTTCTTCTTCTTTGAGAGATTTCATTGTTGAACTTCATTGTTACATTTATTTCATTGCAATTTACATTTATTTTCATTGCAATTTACATTTATGTTCTTCTCAATTAGTAAGTGTTCTTTCTTTATTACTTTATTACTTGTCTTTTTGCATTAAATTATTCATCATTTTCATGTGTAGTATTTCAATTAGGTTTTCATTCATCATTAATTGCATGTTCATCACCATGTCTAGTGAGTAGTTTTCTTCTCTAGATTTAAGGGATAAACCCTAATTCGAAGCATGAAATAATATTTTATCAATTAATTGTGTGAAATTTGGGTCTATGATTAAACCTATGCTTAATGAATCTTAGTTTAAATATCTTTATTAACCTTTTCAATAAAACGAAAGTTTGAGATTAGGATTAATTTAGGATTGAGATACATTTAAGTTAAATTCCTATTAGTTTAGCCAATAAAACGGAATTTTGCGGATTAATACTAGTAAGTTCTTAAAACGATATTGATCAATTGAGCGGAAACTTAAGATTAATTAGATCACATTTAATTATGCCAAAGACTCAAATTCATACAATTATGAGAGTAATTGACTCTCATGTTAGAACTAGCTAATTCCCGACACCCTAGATTTGCCTTATTATTATCATCTTCGTATTAATCATTGTCTTAGATTTATTTATTAGTTTTATTTACATCATTTTAGTTATTTCTTATAGTAGTTTTAGTTTCTTAAACCAATTATTTTGTTGATCCGTGTCTTGTAGTCATAAACCAAACAAACTAGTTAACTCGCTTCCCTGAGCTCGACACGTATTGCTACACGTACACTGTGTGCTTGCGGTAATTTAAAATTTGCACATCAGTATGTCACTTAATGACAAAGCATTTAGTGAATTATAAACTTTGGAAATTCTATCAAGAAGTTTATAACTCTTTTTGAAAAAACACAAGTGAAAGAGAAAGCAAGGATATGAGAATTTAGAAATTTTTTTGGTGTGTGACATCCTTCCCCAAGCTCCTATTTATACTAGTTCAAGTATGCCAAAGGGTCATGGACATCAAATCACTCATTGATATTTTTCAATTTATCTTTTGTCCTTCCCTTTGACCCCTTTTGGACCTTATATTTTAATGAATGTTGTCTTCCTATTATTTGTAGTACTTGGTGATAATTACTTAGAATTTAATATACTCTAAATATTCGACAGACAATAGAGGAGTTTTATTCTCGTATGAAGGAGGTTATGGTATGAAGTACTTGATGCCCTGGATCCTATAATCTTATATTCTTGCAAAGGCTATGAATGTCAATTGTGCAAGAAAACATTGCAAAGACAACAAAGGATAAGAATTACTCAACTTTTAATGAAATTGGATGGAAAATATTAGCAGACAAAAAGTAGTGTCTTGATCATGAACGATTTATAAACATTGTCTGAAGCAGACTTATATTGTATTACGAACAAACTCACCAAGAAATAAGCAAGGTGGAGAAAATTGAAGATCAAGAACATGCTATTGCATGTAGAATTGTAGAGCAGAAAAAAAAAAAAAAAAAGAAAATGGATGTGCTTTAATATGATAACAAATGCGAGAATCCTTCCAACTCTGTGAACACCATAAGTTGAATGGTGACACTATAGACAGGTGTTGGAAGATATATGGGTAGCCATCTAGATTTGGAAGAAGGAAGGTAATCAGGGTAGCAAGGCAAATACTGTAAAAACTGATGCTGTTATACAAGTTACTTTGATGAGCACTTACTCTATATTCCGTTATAATAGAAAACCATATTGTGAATCTCACATTGCTAGGAATCTGAATTAGAAAATGTTCATATGCAAATAAGGTGAAGTTGTTCAGTTGCTCGGTTCAATTTTGATTCTATTATAATCATATGAAGTATTGATTTTGCTTTACTTAAGTCGATTCTAGCCTCCAAACAACTGTTATACAATAATCTGATAAATTATTAACATTTCAGGACAAGCCATAGGATGAAATCTCGCACGAAGATGGGTAAATAATACATGATTCTCATCACCATGGACTGATGACCATAAGAGAACCAAGCAGGCGAGTTTTTCTTTAGTATGACAGTTACTGTTTTCTTTGCAAACTCTTCTGCAGGAGTCGACTTAGGACCTTGAGAAATGGTAGCTCTATCGCGCATAGCCTCTTCGTATTGCTTGTATAACTTCCACTCTGGCATGCGGTTGAAGGTAGCAACGGCAGCATCTCCTAAGTTTGATTTGATGGCACCAGGTACAACAGTGATAACATCAATACCTAATAGCCGAAGTTCTAACCTGCATAAAACAGGGGCGAAATGAGTCAAACGTTGATATTGTTTCTTCGGAAAACAGTATCAGAAACATGGATAAATTCAGAATCTTTAGCTGATGTAAATGACAGTAGCTGTGTTCTTATCGTTCTATTAGATGAAAAAGCTTGCATGACAGAGGCAGGTAAAGATGAGTAAAGATTTTTCTGGGCGTACACGACAAACTGCCAGAACTCATTTTCCTGTGAGTTTCTCTTCTTGGAAGAATCCATCTTGAATCTCTTCAAAGTCATAACGATGAGCAACAACTATTTAAGATCAGAAGGCAAAACACTTGGGAAAAAGCGCAAGGTAATACTCATTTGTTTCAAAGAACCAAAGAAAGGGAATTGGTTTCTAGCAAGAAATTAGTGGTAACGATCTGGAGGCATACATTACCCTTGTGAAAGAAATTGGGTTAACCCTATTTCATAACAAACACCAAGTAATAGAATGGATAAAATGAATCCCTTAAACCTAAAAAGCTCATACCAAACACCCTCTAAGTTTCAACTAATATTTCACATGTTTGTAAAAGCTTGATATTGATGAAGATTCTTCCTTTCTCATGGTTCCAAAATCGTGCACGGGACAAAATGAAAATGAAACCCACCGTATATGCTAAGTGATCTTCTACCCTCCAATAACACATATATGCTGAGATTGATATTGTAATTTGACAAAATACTTAATTGCAGAACGTTTTTGAGCTAATTATTACACAATACACTTTCTATGTCCCATCTCATAGTAAGATATAATCAGTTGCATGATGCCAGTAGCAGCAAGCCAGCAATCATAACCGTTTTCTGACAATCGTCTAGACATATGAAACACTACCCACAAGGAAAACAAAGCAAGAATCGCAGAATTAATCGATTGACATCGCCTTTCAATCATCAATTCCTCAAAGAAAGCAGGGCAGCATACTGATGTTAAGTGGTGGACAGGTTTCTAGACATATATTTAAGTTCAAATTTTAGCAACACACTGGTCTACCGTACTATTTTAAGCATATTTTCGGCATCAGGATCTGCAAGGACACGTTTCTGATACAGGAATCAGGAAACAAGATTTTCAAAAGAGGGGATAACAGGAAAATCTATGATTCACAGAAAAGTTGGCACATTAGATGAACAACCACAACCTGTTGAATATACTTCTGACTTGAAGTTTAGAAGGTCACCAACCCTCAAGACACTACTCAACTGCTCAAAATAATTTCTTGTAGACGATTTTATCAAAATTCTCGGATCTACAAATATTTGAACAGCACGGCCTCTCTCTATTTTTGGGGGGTGTCAAAAATGCTGCGACTCTCAGTTGGACCAAGAAATTGACTGAGAACATCAGTTCTATACATCTATTCCTATCTAGTGAAAAATCCGCAGTTTGTATGACTTATCCTTACGATATCATATTACTCAATCATACAGTTATGAGCAAGACCGTCTTTTCTTCAGTCATCACAGAATCTCAAAAGAGCAGCTTTAACCCAAAATGGATTGATCACAAAAATATTAATAGACTCTGGATACCTTTGCAGGATCTCACATTTATAAGTCGAATAACAAACTACTACATATAAATGCATGATACAAACCTTAAAGAGTCCGATAGAGCATGTATAGCCGCTTTTGATGCGGTATAAGTACCAGCCCATGGTAAAGGTGCTAAAACAGTTACACTCCCAACATTTACAATCTTTCCCTTTTTTCTCAACGCCATGTGCGGAACCACAGATTGAATCAATCGCATGGCACCTGTTTACAATTCACAGAAGCATTCACATGATTAAGCTACAAGTCTCTGTATAATTTACATGTATGGGAATGATTGAGTAGTTGACTTCATAATTCTACTTATTAATAATCTATTAATTAATCACTTTCACAAACTAGACAGCCAAATATTAATGATAACACAGCCATTTATACAACCTGTTACTTCTAGACAACCAACCAATTTATTTTAGCTGGTGGAAGACTTCAACCAACAATAACATTCAATAAACTAGTCCTTGTTATTCGTACTGGAATGATACTAAAAGGTTAATGGATAAAATAGACATATATTCAACCCCAAAGGGAAGATCAACCCCATTTCCCTCCCCTCTCGAGCAACACGCATGAGGCAATATTCAAACAAATGGTTATTAGTTAGGAACTTGATGACCATCCTCTGATGTTTTGTAACTTAAACAAGGGCGAAACTCCTGAAGTTAAAATTGATTGACCTATAATTTAAAGTTCTTACAATTTATCATCAACGTGGATTCAATAAACTTGGAATCTTGGATCATTAACATACTTTCAAACAAGCATTATCACTCCAAAGCCCCTCATAAATCAATTATCAAGTTGGATTTATGGAACTAGTCAAAATGAAAAACATTGTCAGAATGTTAGGCTGCGACAATCGTCACATGATCACCCATGGGCCCACTTGTGTGGACACACACGGGGCACCAGTGGGCTCACGGCTACAACCCCATGGACAAAGAGCGTTGACTTGCATACAATAGTTGATGAGTTTCACTCTTTCCCAAAACCATATGGTATTAGGGATTACCCATCAAGTATTATATACAAGTCTACAGCCTATTATTTTAACGAGAACTTCCTCACGTGTTAAGTATTTCCAATATCAAATTCCATATCCGAAAATTTCAGATTGAAAGCTTTAGTGAATAGTCCTAGTTTGAACACCCTAATTTCAAGAAGCTAACACTTAAGTAATCTATCCCAATGCCTAATGCAATCGACTATCAGCTATATACAAACAATGTCAGTTACTGCATACTTTATGACTAAAACTCATTTAATTTCTGAGTAAACACACAACAGGATACCAATGAACAAAAATTAGCTAAAACCCCAAGAACAATGAGCAGATAGACATATAACTTGCAAGTAAACACACAACATGATGATTGATATCAATTAACAAAATTAGCTAAAACCCAACAGTAACAATGAAAAGATATACCTATATAGCTTTTAAGTAAAAACACAACATAATAATTAATAACAATTAACAAGAATAAGGTAAAATCCCAACTAGAATAAGGTAAAATCCCAACTATAACAATGAACAAGATATACTCAAAACATGCATAAATAGAGAGAACAGAATACCATAAACATTAGTATCAAAAGTGTGTTTGAAAGAAGAAAGAGGGATTTCAGCAAGAGGGCCAACACATTGAACACCAGCATTATTTACAAGTATATCAATCCTCCCAAATTCCTCCAAAACGCTGTTTATTACAGTGTTTACGCTTTCATCAGACAATACATCCATTTCTTTTACCATGAAGCGAGAATCTTGCTGCAAAGAAGACATTGTTGACAGAGATCTGCTGGTTGCTACAACCTGACATTTTTCTGCAGCAAAAGCTCTTGCAAGCGCATTTCCAATGCCCCCATCTGAGCATCCTGTGATTAGTACTACTTGTTGGTTTTCGGAATCCATTTATTGTTTGTTTGAGATTTGGTTTATGAATTATGATGTTTAGCAGGACTAATTGTTTGTTTTAATTAACTGTTTGACGATGAAGATTCGGAGATTATGCAATTGTAAATGAAGGATTATATCCGATTGATGAATATAACAAATAACAATACATATTAAATATGTATAGAAACAATATAAAAATATATATGAATTCTACATTTAATATATGTTGCTTGCTAGATAATATTGTATGTTTTTTATTGATAAAAATTAGGCCGAATAGACTTAAATGTATAATTCTTGAAGGTAGAGTAAAATATTAGTTTTAACCGGATTAACAATAATAATAAGGTAAATTATTGAGATTTGTTTGAAAAGGTGTTTTTCAAATATGGTTTTGATCTTTTGTTATATATAAGTCTAGCAGTCATATAAAACGAATAGACCGGAAGAAAAAATAGAATAAAAGAGCTGTATTTTTTTATCATTGTTTTTCGGTGCTAGTACACTATTTATATTAAGAAATAATAATGCAAATACAAATTACAATATGGGAATTTGTATTTCCCTTTGTTGATAGTTAAAATAAACTTACACAAAAAGCACTAAGAAATAACTTTGAAGATGATCTTTGTAATGACAACCGTTACCCGGAAACTTGATACTTGTTGTAGGCGTGTAATCACTTTTCTTTTGTGATATTTCCCCCACAAAGGCACTTGGGTATGGACTTGAAAATTCACAGAGAGATACAAACATAACACACGCTTAGTACTTAGGGTATGTTACTTAATGACAAAGTGTTTAATGAATTATACTAGTGACAAAGTGTTTAGTAAGAGAGAAAGTTGGGATATAAAAATCCAGAAATTGGGTGTAAGTGACATCCTTTCCCAAGCCCCTATTTATACTAGTTCAAGTATACCAATGGGTCATGAACATTTAATCGTCCATTGATGACCAAGTATAATGACCTTCATTTAATACCATTATAACTATGATATTCATGAGCATTATTCACGCTATTAAATCACTTGTAACTCCATAATTAAAGTTGAACAAGAATATAATCCAATGCTCATCGATCAAAGAATACGAAAATACACATTTTTGTTCCAGTTTGTCTTTTGTCCTTCCCTTTGACCCCTGTGGACCTTGTATGTTTAGTACACTTTGTCCAACTACTATTTGTAGTACTTGGTGATAATTCTTTGAATTTAATATACACTAAATGTTCAACAATCCTCCCCCATTTAAAGTATATTAAACCTCTTTCTCAATTACAGAACAAATGTTATAATTCCATTTCATGCATCAACGCTAATATCCCTACGGATTGAATTAACGCCTAGTACAACACACTTTACAAGTGATCGAGCCATAATTGATATCCATTCAGATTTGAATCAAATGAACCTTCCAACCACTCGAAGATCAAGTACACACAAAATCGATAACACAAAGTCATTAACCTGACACATTATAAGGCCGTGTCCGTATCTTATTCATAAGTTTATCATAGTCGGTATGTCAATTTTGACTACTTGAAGCAGCCACAATTCAAACTTATATAGGTAGGTTCTCACTACGTATAAAGCATATCCCCATGAAACGGATACAACACCAAGAACTCTTCAATTCTTGATCTTGAGAACTTTCAATGGACGATTACCTCATTCATCACGGTCCAAAGCAATGATAGGTCATCAGAACTTGTTGCTTACAAAAATCAAAAGGAATTTTACCTCATTGAATTCAAGACACAATGTTAATCATGTGTGAATTGGACTTTTTCAATGACTTTTATTGACATAATCCAATTGCAATTAACGCTTGTTCAATCGAATCTTTACTTGGCTTTCGTAAAAGAATCGGTCACATTAAAGTTAGTGTTCACATAGTCAAAAATTATAACCCCATAAGTGATAAGTTCTTGCACTAAAAAATAAAATAAAATATAAATTTTTAAAAGACAACAAAAATAAAATTTTTAAAAGTAATTTTCCTATTTAATTAGAATAAAAGCGGTAGTATTGCAAAGTTGTCACCTCTTCATAAAGGGTTTTCTATTTTCTAGAACGTTTAGAATTGGATTATTATTAAATATTAAAACCATATACTAAAGAATAAAGATGTCCAAGTTGATTAAAATTTTTTACATGATTAAAATGAAATTAATACAACTGTTACGCGGCGCAAAATTTAATGCACAACTGTATGATGCATAACAAATTAATGCACAAATTGTAGAATGATCAGATAGCAAAAACTAACTATTTTTATTGAGATTTATTTAATAAAAACATAGTTGGTCTTGCACGAGCACGGAGACTCTCTCAGTATTAGATAGATAACTCTATCAGTTTAAAAATAATTTTTCTGAATATGCGCTTAGTATTTGATCTATTTAAGGTTATAATTAATATTTATAAGGTTAAAATTGATTTTTCAATTGATCATTTTAAGATCTGAATTGATCATTTTTAAATCAAAATTAAAATTGTTTGATAACAAATCAGTCATAAACTCTTAATCACTTCCAAAAAGCATTTATTTAATGGATCATTTAAGGTCTAAATTGGTCATTTTTAGATCAAAATTGAAATTTTTATAGCAAAACAGCTATGAATTCTTGATCATTTCCAAGAGCATTCATCGAATCATTTGGCAAAATATAACTTTATTCCTAGTCCATCTATGAACAGAAACTACTAGTTTAGAAACTCGTACAATACACGATTTTTTTAGCATCGACATATATAAACATATGATATTAAAAAAAATAAAAGCGTAGATATTATATAGTATAAATATTCAATTTTGGCAATTATATGTACAATTAACTCTGTAATTTTGAAAATTGTCAGCAAAATATTATACAGTATATTATATTCTCTAACTTACTCAATTTAACTATAAATAAATATTAGTCCAAATATACTTTAATAGTAGAGATATTGGTTAAGATCAAATGTCATGTCATTTTCTATAGCCAATAAATGAATTACAATTGAGTGAACTCTCTTTACTTGTGACACTTGGAATTTTCCAAACTTATTAGTATAACGTATGATCGAAAAAAGAGCAATATCACTATTATTGATCAATGATTAAAGAGTACAAACACTCTTATGTTCCATTAAAACAATCATGTTGCATTAAATAGGAGTACTTGTATTGTGCAATGTACTAACACTATTATTGATAGTGTTATTGACCATTGGTTTGTCGTTTGAAATGCATCCACATATAGAATGATAGAGTAACCATTTTATTACCTCCGTTCTGAAATTGTAAAAACAGAACCATATTGAGTAGACATTGATCAGTTTAACATCAAAATTGATCACTTATAGGTCAAAATTAAATTTTTTTATTTTGATTGATCTGTTTAAGGTTTACTTTAAGTTAAAATTGATACCTTTAAGGTCAAAATTGATAAAAATGGCCAAAAAATGAAAAAACAAGGAAAAGCACGTGAGACCGTTACACGCGCGAATTGGGTCGGTCCAAATTGACGGTCTCATAATAAGACCGTCCCAGCCAAGTTTTTGTGTAAAAAATCCCTTAAATTTTAGAATATTCATAGGTAGACCTGGGAAAATTTGATCCGACCTGGGAAAATTTGATCCGACCCGACCCGAAAATGAACCCGGGACCCGACCCGACAAAACCCGAACCCGACCGACCCGAAAGCGACTTAATCCGAAACATGACAGACCCGATAATTACCCGACCGGAAACCGACCCGTTTTGACAGATTTAATATCAATTTTTAGAGTAATTTCAATGTTAGAATTCATTTCAAATAAAATTTTAGTTTTCAAAGTATCTCAACATATTGAGTATATCACTTGAACCCTAAAACTCATCAATAGATCTCAAAAAACACGTATTTAACGTCTTTTTAGCTATCGTAATTATTTTTCTTTAAAAACAGAACGTTATAATTAGGGGTGTTCAAAACCGGATACCGGGTCGACCCGGTTCCGAAAAACCGGGTACCCTGTTTTCCGGATAGTTAAAATTGTGTTCCGGATCCGACCCGGTTTAAACCGGGTACCCGAAAACTGGGTACCCGGTTTAAACCGGGTCGAAAACCGGGTACCCGGTTTTGTTTTGTTTTGTTTATTTTTTTTTTTTCTTATTTCTTTTATCAATTTTTTTAATATATAATTCAAATAATATTAAAATACTTAACTAACTTAGTCATAAACTATTAAAATACAAGCATTAGTTAATTAAAATACAACCACAATTCCTCAAATTCATAATTCCATGAACTATTAAAATTTATAAGTTCAAACTTCAGGCTCCATTACTCATCGAACAAGCGATCAACACTCTCTTCAAATTGAGTTCCTTCATTCGGTAGTGAATTTCCATTATCATCAAAAGACGACCCCATGTTCATCGCTAGTTGTACAATACTACAATCAAATCACAATCAGTTCATCATCATTTAATTTCAATCAGTTCATCATTTTGATTTTCTGATTAACACAATCAATTATTTTCTCCAAATGTAAAGCAAAAAGCAAAGGATTAAAGAAGAAAATTAGAGTATCAGAATATCAACACAATCAATTAACACAAACGGTTCATCATCATTTAATTTCAATCAGTTCATCATTTTGATTTTCTGATTAACACAATCAATTATTTTCTCCAAATGTAAAGCAAAAAGCAAAGGATTAAAAAAGAAAATCAGAATATCAGAATATCAACACAATCAATTAACACAAACGGTTCATCATCATTTTATTTCAATCAGTTCATCATTTTGATTTTCTGATTAACACAATCAATTATTTTCTCCAAATGTAAAGCAAAAAGCAAAGGATTAAAAAAGAAAATCAGAATATCAGAATATCAACACAATCAATTAACACAAACGGTTCATCATCATTTTATTTCAATCAGTTCATCATTTTGATTTTCTGATTAACACAATCAATTATTTTCTCCAAATGTAAAGCAAAAAGCAAAGGATTGAAAAAGAATATCAGAATATCAACACAATCAATTAACACAAACGGTGATGGTGATGAACTAAGATGCCGAAATCGAAGAAGAAGTGAAGAAGAAGATGGCAAAAAAATTAAAGCAAACTTACCCAATTAAAGATGACGGCGTGAACGGTGAAGAAGAAGCAAGATGACGACGTCAAGAATTGAAGATTGAAGAAGCAAGATGGCGTCTCAGTGCAGAGTGAAGAAGACGACAAAAAATTGAGGAAGATTGAATGTGCAGGCGGGCGCAGCATGAAAGAAGGAGGAAGAAGACAAAATGAAGACGGCAAGGAGAAAGAACTGATTTAGGGTTTTCAATTGTCTTTTTATATTAAAAAAAAAATAATAAAATAAAATAAAATCAAACCGGATACCAGGTACCCGGTTTTCCAAAATTCGCGATCCGTATCCGACCCGAATACCCCGTTTTAAAACCGGTACCCGACCCGAATTATCCGAATTTTAGAAACCGGGTAATTTATCCGCTTTTAAAAATCGGAAACCGGGTTTTCGGATCGGGTTATCGGAATCGGATTTTTTTGAACACTCCTAGTTATAATCATCTTAATTGAATACATGTATTTTGTTAAATCAGTCAAATGAGTTTTTAATTCTTCTACATTTCAGTAAGCAAATCAATATAATTTATACGAACGTTTCGCACGTTTGAATGAGCTTTTCAAAAAACGAATGTCGCTACCCTAAATTATAAAACGCATATCTTATAAGACGAAATAAGTACTTAGTTAGTTGTATATCTTTCCAACATGAAAATTGTGAAGATAATTTTAACGTCATTTTTATCTAACGTTACAATTATAATAAACAAAATAACTTTTATAAAGCGCGTATCTTACAAGTCTTTCAAAATAAGTATTAATTCCCCTATTTTTCTTGCACTTAAATGAACCTGACATACCAACTATTTTTTGAAAATCGTACATGTAATTTCTCTAATGATTTTTTTTAGACATTTTAATGATTTTTTTTATGTTGAATTAGTCTATTGGATATTCTAATGTTTTATGGTAACCCGTTGGGTCAATCCGAACCTACCCGAAACCCAGAGTGATCCGACCTGAAACTGACCTGATCCGAAACTGACCCGACCCGAAAATGACCCGACCGACCGACCGTTTTCCCAGGTCTATTCATAGGTTATAGTTGTGAAGTTTAATATTTACAAGCAAGCCTAATCCTCGGGGTAGACCAAAGGTGCAACCGCCTAAAGTCTAGTTCTTTTAGGGCCGAAATCAATATAACAACTAATACAAAGTTTAACACAAATTTTCATAAAAAACGGTCTCTTAAAAATACCATCTTTCATGGTCGGACCCAATTAGTATTATTTGAGAAAATGGAAATTATGTTAAAATAGCAAAGATTATTTCATTGAAAATACAAATTACTCATTACACGCGTTTCGTTTATAACAATTGTTTATTTCCTTCATTAATTGTTCATCTCCATCTAACTAGAGGATGCTTGGCAAATGACTGATAGTTGGTAGCTAGTAACTGATAGCTGATTATAGTTGCCGATTTGACCAGCTGATTTTATTGACTGATATGACCAGCTGATTTTAAATCCGTTGCTATATACAACTTCTTCAAAAACAGCTTATTCGTATCAATAAGCTGTTTTAACCAGCTAATTCACCAAACACTAGCATTAGCTGATTTGACCATCCAACCCTCTATTTATATTAAAATAATCTAAAATTGCTCAATAAGTTAATTTGCCAAACACTCCCATAATATCTCTTCTTAAGCTTTCTCTTTACTACAAACAACTGGTCTCTTGATAATCATTCAGTGTTCATAGGTAAACAAGCTAGATTCATTTTTTATATAAATAAAATTAGTATATTATTAATTGTATTAGGGTATAATTAGTTGTATTAGTGTATTATTAGTATATTATCAATTGTATAGTCGTATTAGAGTAATATTTTTATTTTATTAATCGTATTAGCATATTGTTATTCGAATTGATGCATTATTAATATATTATTAGTTTTGTAGTCGTATTAGTGTAGTATAAATATATTATTAATCGTATTAGTGTATTGTTAATCGAATTAGTATATTATTAACATATTATTAGTTGTGTAGTCATATGAGAGCAATACTAATATATTATTAGTCGAATCGGTATAGAATTAGTCGTATTAGTGTATTATTAGTATATTTTTAGTTTATTGTTAGTCGAAATAGTGTATTATTAGTATATTATTAGTGTTGTAGTCGTATTAGTGTAGTGTCAATATATTATTAATCGTATTAGTGTACAAATACTCGTATTAGAGTATTGTTAGTCGAATTAGTGTATCATTAGTATATTATTAGTTAAGTAGTCGTATTAGTGTAATATTAATATATTATTAATCGTATTAGCGTATTCTTAGTCAAAGTAGTATAGTATTAATATATTATTAGTGGTGTAGTTGTATTAAAGTAATACTAATATATTATTAATCGTATTAGTGTATTAGTGTATTATTAGTATATTATTACTCGTACAAGTGTAGTATTAGTACATTATTAATTGTATTAGTATTTAGTCGTATTAGTATATTATTAATATTTTATTAATCATAATAGTTTGCATGGGCGGACCTAGCATTAAGCAAGGGGTTGCATATGCAATCCCATCCTCCATAAAAAAATTCAAACAAATATTGGTTATATAGGTTTTGAACCCAAAACCTCTCAACATAAGTATACACATTTCTTACCATTGAGTTAACCTTGATTATTTAAAACTAATTAATGTTTATGATCCTTAACTTAAATAACATGTTACTATTATCTAATAAAAGCAATTTTTAATTTTCCAAAAAATCCACCTACTACTATCCCATTAACATTATGTTTTGAAACATGAAATATATGTTTAGTTAATGCCTTTTCTTTTTATCTCTAAATATTTGAAATTATTGTAATATAATGGCTTATTTCATAAAGGATTAACTTTTCTAAAGTCAAAATTGTTGTGGATTATTGTTCAAATTAAATTGGTGAGAATTACGAGATTTTGGATAAAATGAATTAGACTTCATACTACAATTTTATTGGTTTTAATTTTGAAGGATTAGTTTATGTTCATAATAGATATATTTTAAATGGAGTAAAGATCTAAAATGTTTTGGATTATAATAGACATATAAAATAAATTGACTCATTATGTTTGCTGCCAACAGTCAATCAGAACCAACCTTTTTCTTAGTGTTATCACTAATAAGGGTAAGATTGCGTACATCTAACACTTTAAACCCCACCCTAGATGAGAGTCACTTAATGACATTAGAGCAATAAAATGTTTTTGTTAATCGTTATATTTTAAGGATGAAACAAATAAAAATTCCACTACTATAAACTCAACTACCCACCGCAAATCAAGCATCAACTCCTATGCCAGTTTATGAACTAACGAGTCTCACTAAAATTCACACTACAAGTAAAAGTGATATTATTTTTTTTGAACGTAATTCAGGAATAAGAATTCTCAATCCAAGTCTAACATTATCTTACGCTGTAACTAAGTTGTGCAACCCCATTTTTCAAATCCTAGGTCTGCCATTACTTATGTATTTTTTTAAATGCCGCAAAATTCCAAAAAATGAAGTGAAAAGGGGCTACGACCTGGCTACGGCACAAGGTCGTCGCCCACTTAAAAACTTCGAAAAAAATAATTTAATAGGGACCACGAGCCGGCTAAGACACTTAAAAAAAATTGTTTTTTTAAATGTTTAATTTGGGGGACGAGCTGGCTACGAGAAATGGCACTCGCCCCACATTGTCTTCTAAAAAGAGCATTAGAAAAGGCTTACGAGACTTTGGTCGCCATTTCATGAATCCTATTTCGACCATTGGCGATGAACAGTGGCCATCGCTGTTTGGCATTGCCATTTTAACATTTATTTATAGAGACATTTACATAAAATATGTAGGTTTAAGGGTAGTTAGTGTTTATTGACATTGTTGCATAGGCCGACTAACAGACCAAAATGGCTTACCAAATAGCTTAGTTTTGACCAAAATGACCTATTTTGAAAAAATCTTGGGCATACAAAAATAAAATTCAACCAACAACACCAATTTGGGCAAATAGCATTGGGTAGAATAATTAAAACAACATCTGAATTCTCATAGGGATTTCTCACAACTCAGCACTCAAACAACCTGAACTTGTATTCAGCATGGAGCACTCTGTTTTAATACAAAAATTGTCTTAAAACAAAAAAAAGTAAGTAATGGTTCACAAATTTACATTATCTTGAAATCACCCCTTTTTTTCTAGATTCCAATCCAAATATGTACAAGAATTGTTCTCAATTAAGTTATGACATTACAAGCGACCCCATAATTAATAAATTAAAGAAGGAATAATTAAGCAGAGAAAAGCCCATGAAGAGCAGCAACACCCAGTTGAGTTTTAGGATCAATAATAACCTTAATTTGATTGAACAAGTTGTGATCACCAACAGCAATAGTTGTCTTAATAGAAGCCAAAAACGACATCGTTTTGGGATTATCAGAACTCATCTTCTTAACCATTTTCAATCTCCTTTCATATTCTTCAGCAACTAACATAGCAATATCTGCCATTTTTCTTTATTTCTTTAATATATTGAAGCTTTCTAATATGTAGTTGTTTGTGATGATGAAGGTGTAAGTTGTTTTGCTGATAATTTATAGTCATAGTGGCAGTGGGAAAGACCATGACTTTAAAGGAGGGAATGGATAAGATGGATAGATCAGCAGTAGGAAAGCTTCAACTTTTTTTTTTTTCTTTTAAATATTATTGTTTGTTGAGTAGGCAGTTTTGGAGTCATCCGATGAGCGCATTCTGCGGGTAGGTTTCCAGTTTCCAGTCATTATGTACGGACAAAACACGTGGAATGTTCCTTCCAATTTTTCTTTTTTTTCCACTACTCCCTTCCTAATTATTGTACCATTAAATTTGTTTTTTTTTAACTTTTTTAAAAATTTTATCTTTACATTTAAAAATTTTATTTTTTATTTTATTTTACAATTTTTTACTTTTTATAAAATAATAATAATAATAATAATAATATTATTATTATTATTATTTACTTTTAAAACTTTTTCACTCCAACTTCATTTGTAGTAAAATCGAAGAGTAGATAAAGTTTTACTCTAAGCTAGGATTAGAGTTAAAGTTATTAGATAAGAATATGTAAATTGAATCGATTTAAATGGGAAGTTGTCTTTGTATATTTGTGTTGATTTTGTTTTTGGTTTTGAATTGTAATAAATTATGATTTTTGAATTTAAATTGAACAAATAAAAATTGAATTAGATTTAGTTTTAGGATATAATTAAATCAACTAGCATATAAATATTATGTGAGGGGTTAATACTTAAAGCTTATAAACAATGTAAAAATTTTGTACGCGGCTGCCGCAAGATCGTAAGAATGACATAATAATTTATTTTATTTTAATTTTTAAATCACTAATTCTAAAACTTAAAATATTCATTTTAAAAAACTTAAAATATCAATTCTAGCACTTAAATTTCAAACTCTAATCTTAATCTTCTTCTCCAAAGGCTTAACTTTATTTTTAAATTACCAATTATAACATTTAAAATATTTATATTTAAGACTTAAAATATGAATTTCTAACTTTTAAAATCTCTGACTCTAAGTCTTATTGTATCAATTGTTCATAGCGGATGAGTGAGTACGCAATGAATTGTTCATTTATTGTATCAATTGCAATATGCTCCATTGAGATCAATGTTTGGTTTGTGTTTTCGGTTGGGTTTTTTCCATTTGTGTTTATGTTTGCAATTGCAGGTAATTAACTAATCTAGTTGATGATCAAAGCTAATAATACTTTTTGAATTTTATGACTCTGATATCATAAATTGTTACTATTTTTGTGATGTTGTATATATAATAACAAAAGGGAAATTCCACGTAATAATCGTGAGGTATTGGATTTTTCACGTGGTAACTAATTTTTTTTTTTAAATCCACGCAGTTGCTCTAAGGTTTACCCGATTAAACCTTTATGACCTTTTTTACTAAAAAACATTTGGGAACACTAATTCTCCCGTTTATTGCTGGCTGGCTATACCATTAAGTTAACTTAGCTCTTACCTTTATTAGTTTTTCCATTTGTCTTCCAAAATATAAACTCTAATTTTTTCATTTTTCCCCTCAAACGAAAAACCTAGTTTTTCGATTCTCCTTCTACTATCAAATTGGGATTCCTTCTTCAAACTCTTCGATCAACAACAATTCATTGATGAAAATTCTCGTAGAAGAATCGAAATTGGCCTAGAAACATCAAAATTCATCCATCAACAATTTAAATTCTTGTAAATTAAAGTTACTCACCTTTATTGCTTGCTTAATCAAACGAAATTCTTGTAGAACCTTGAAAATTTTGGATTGAAGTTGATCAATACCTTCCGTTGAATCTCGAAATTTGTTATCAAACTTTTGAAAATTTGGGGAAATAGGAATTGGGAAATTAGAGAATTAGGGTTAGAAAATTATGAGTTATTTTCGATGTATTGCATCTCACAATTCACAAACATGGCTTTCTTACTAATAGACGGTTTCTAAACTTTTTCAGTAAAAATGGTAAAAAGGTAAAGGACACTCCCAGTATCCTGCACAAGGCAGGGTCCGGATAGGGGTCTTCTTTTTCCTAAAAGATGCGGACAAATATACCCGTTCCCCCAAGAAGGAAGTAAAGAGAGATGTACACAGTCAAGAAACCCCCCAATTGATACCTGCGTTCAGTAAGGGTCGAACCCCAAACCTTCTGCTCCACATGCAGATGCTCTATCTATTAAGCCACAAACGCTTTTGGTCATGGAGATTTAAATTAGGCCGACCAAACAAAGTTTGGTCTAAACCGCAAACCAAATCGAACCAAACCGAAATTTTAATATTTGGTCTGGTCTACGGTCTAATTGGTCTGGTCTATTTTTTTTCAAAAAAAAATATTACGGTTTACGGTTTGGTCCTGATTTTTAATTTTTCAGACACCGCACAATAACCAAAAGTCAAATTTTTTTTTTAAAAAAAATATGTTGCTACCTAGATATTTCGAGTTGTTGTTATTTTTATATAGTAATATATACTTGAATAATTTTAATGCAATCAATTAATTATAAGGTGCGAAATATTTGTATAAACATATATATTAATTTGGAAAAAACAAAAAAATAAAAACCGTATACCCGACCAAACCACACCGTTGTAAAACGATTTGGTCCGATTTGGTTTGAAGATTTAAACGGTTCAACCTGATCTGAAAAATTTTCAAACCGAAATTTTTGATTTAATCTGATTTTAATATCAAACCAAATTAAACTAAACCATGTACCTCCCTAATTTAAATTGATAAATCTTAAAATTATGGCATGAATTTTAAAAATCTTTGATTACCACAACAAAACCCAATACTTTAGAATTTTCCTTAATAAAATAAGATCACCCTTCCATAAAAAAAGAAGATAGGAGTACGTGGCAAAAAAGCATGTGAAGTAAAAACATCCATCCAGTGGGCTGTGTGTCGGTGCATTAATTGTATCTGACTATCTGTGGCTGTGAGGAACCATCAACTACAGTCAATACTTTGGCTTATTAAAATACTTCAATTTCTTTTAAGGTTGTTTTCTGTAACTCTGTGCCTTTATTTTATTACTGCCTCAAGTTTGCATTCTACATAGTCTTAAAACATTTTTAATTTTCTTTTTTAATCAACCTGCAATCAAAAATCATATGAATTACATTTCCCTCCTAAGACCTAATTTAATTGTTATTATTACTACTTACTTTTGGTTCCTTTTTTTTTTTTTTTTTTTTTTATTTAAACATAAACTTACTACTCTTTCCCTTGCAGTATTTGCACATGAACTGTTTGTAAAGGTATATGAGAGCATTAACAACGACACCGATTAAATTGTATAAAATATTAAAAGATATTTAAAATGCGTGTATGAAATTAAAGCAAAATAGAATGGTCATTCTGTTATTATTATTATTATTATTGTTTCCTTTTAATTGTTATTTTTACTTTATTTTATTTATATTTGAATTGTATTTATCTCTTTTATGTTTAAGGGTCATGCCTAGGCGATACTATGCAAACCTGCGGAGTCAGCTTCAGCCTCACTCGGCCCTAGTCGTTGCAGAAACTGCTCTTATTCTTTTTCGAGTCGAGGGACTCTTTGGCCGCACTCTCCTTTATGGGTATGACTTACGAGTTGCCGCCATTCTTCCCTCCGCAGACCCTGACCATAGTTTTCTATAGACGGGATACATTGGGTATGATGATGATGAGGTTAGGATAGCGTTATAGGCTAGCAAGAATAGAATCAAAACCTTACATGAAAAAGGTGATACATACTTCATGAAACCAATTACTCGGTCTTATGCTCATCAAACGTCTCATTTGTTTTCTAACACTATTAACCACTTTTAGTTTAATTTTTTTTTTCTCAATTTACAAGTTAAAACACACTCAAGTAGAATTTTATGTGTTTCTTCTAAATGAAAATTTTATTATATTGAACTTTTTATAAAATTTTAACTAATTACAATAAGAAAAATTTAAGAGTAAAAAGTACATAAACAAATATATAAAATCAAATACGACGTTTAATTATGTGATATCTGATTAGAATAGAGGAAAGTTATCGATCATGGCAGATTCCGCCGCTAAATAAGCTTTGTTGTTATTGCTAAGCCCACATAATATTTGTGTAAGAACTTGGAAGTAGGAATCATCATGAGTTTAGGATTTTGTTGGATTTAATTTTTTTAAAAGGGTTTAGGTTTTAATTTTTGAGACCCATTAAATTTGGGTCGAATATAAATTCAAAAAGTATTTAATAGGTTTAGGTCTGACCCGACCTCGAGACCCAGACTCTAGACCCGTCCCTCAGATTCGGACCCGATTTAACTAGTACGCTTTAACTTTAATGGCTTTATTTTGATTTACTTTTTCTTTATTGAAAAACTAACTTATAATTGTTTGATATTTCTTTTAGGATCTTGATGAAGTTGAAGAAGATTGATCAAAATTGATTGTAATGTTATGGAATATAAACTATGTGTCTCTTTTAGTCTTTTATATTTGGTTTTTAATTACGGATTTAGACAAGTGTTTTTATTTTTTAGTAATTATTTTATATATTGAATTTCATGGATTCGAACAAGTGTTTGTTATACGATAATAAGTTGCTTACAAAAATACAAAAAGACTCGCAAAAAGCTCAATTTTGACAAATCAAAGAGACTTTATTTAAGACCCATTAACGACCCTAGACCCGTCAGATCCGAAAGGTCTAGGTTTGGGTCTGAAAATTTTGGACCCTTAGGATCCGAATCCGAGTTTGGATCTATAAAAAAAAAGGGTATGGGTCCGAGTCTAGCCAGACCTGACCATCCCTACTAGGAAGGCGTTTTGGATAGTGATGTACTAAAATTGAAAAATTGAATTAATTTTTTTTAAAAAATTTTTTTTAATTAAATCTTGGAAAATTTTAATTCTCAAAATAAGTGTTTTTATGTTTGAGCCTAAGGTCAGTCCTTGTTCGTTATTACTAATAGCGAAAGAGAATAACGTATTGAAAAAAAAATTCACGACTTTGTTTGTTGTCAATAAAAGCGAATAAAAGAGAGACAAATATCACACTTTTTAAAAGAAAAAAAAATAAATGAAAGATATTGTTGTTTGTTCGTTTTTCTCAACAACAAACTGATATTAATTTTTTTTATTATCTTTTTAAAAGTTATGACATTTCATTTGTTCGCTTTTAGTAACAACAAGCAAAGTCGTGATGATTTTTTTACCTTTTACCATGTCTCTTGTTGCACTGATTTATGCTCGAACATGCAGATATTTATTTTGAAAATTAAAATATCTAAAAATCTTATTTTAGATTTTTTTTTGAAAAAAACTCACTTTTTTCAATTTTTCTACTAATTTTTTTTTGTTTTGTGAATGGCATAAAAAAGGGCTATTCTTATAACAAAATATCTTTTTAAAAGACTTAAAATAAAGAGTTTATATATGATGAGCCTACAATTTCCTAGTGAGATAGTAATATTGCCACGTCTAACAAAATACCATACAAGTTGTTTTGTCTTTTTCATGTAAAATGATCACCAACGCGAAAGTTTAAAGCCAAACAGATTTTTTTTAAAAATTGAATCAAAAGGTATACAATTATTTTTAAAAAGATTTTGACTTTTAAGGGTTTCTTACCGCCAACTTAAATAACTTTTTAACTATAATTTTTTAGGGTTTTTTCAGCTTCTAACAATGACAAAACAGCTATATAAGTTGGCTGTAATAACGACAATACAATTCAACATGATTAGTTGTAATAAATATGAAGTAGCAAATTTCAAGTAAACTTCTTTTGATAAGTGGTGGAAGCTTCTCCAATTCTAGAGTTTATATGTTCGATTCTCTACCATAAAATTTTGCTACTTTACAAAAAAGGAAAAGTTTAGTTAAAATTTAGTTGTATATTTTTATCTTTTTCTTATTTCTTCTTCTATAAATAGAGAGTCTTCCATCCAAAAAATAAGGTAAAATATTCATATATATAAGATTAAGTAGAGACAAAAGAGAGATTGAAAAATATTTACAAGTCTCTTACCTTATATCCAATTATTTCCTTAATGAATTTCTCTTATTAACCTAACGGCCCGTTTGGTACCTGGTATTAGAGGGCGGTATTGGTAATAAAATTAATTAAAAAATTTGTTGTTTGGATGCCTTCAATGGTAATGGATGGTAATAAAATAAGGTAATGAAATTACCAAAAAAGGCCATTTTTATTACCATCAAACAATCTAGTATTAGACTGTAATGGTAATGAAGTATTACTGTGATAATAAAATAAGGTAATGTTGTTTCGAGATAAAGAAAAAAAATAATGAAGAAAAAAAGGTAATGTATGTAATTATCCAAAAAAATATTATTATTAAAAAAAGAATAATTAGATAAAATAATTTAGATACAATAATGCTTTTAGATACAAATATACAATAATGAAACAAAGATTCATTACTATTTTTTATTACTAACAACCAAATGAAATCAATGAAATATTATCTTCCATTACCATTCTTTAGTCATGCACACCAAACAAAAGAATCTTCATTACCAATTCTCATGTACATTCCTTCATTACTATTGCCATTACAACATTTCATTCCCATTACTTCATTACCATCAACCAAACGGGCCGTAAGAGTAATTTGTGGTAACATGTACTAATGTCTTTGGCATTTTATATTTATGAGATTTGATATTGGTCTTTAACTTATGCAACTTTATTATTGAGTATTTATGTAAACTAGCTTTTATTTCTAAACTTATATAACATTAGTTTTGTTGGGTATACTTAATTATTCTTGTATAAGTTATTGCTTTAAAATTAATTGGACTTTCTTTAGTTAATTTTATTAAGAAACAACTAATAATAAGAAGGAAAATTTGCAAAGAAACACCTTATAAAACCAGTTTTTTTGTAAAAAAACACCTTTTAAATTTTTTTTGTAAAAAAACACCTTAAAAATTTTTTTTTTTGTAAAAAAAAAACTTTTAAGAGACTTTTTATTAAAAAAAAACACCTTAAATCAGTTTCCGATGACTTTTGTCAACTTTCCGGCGTTGACTATACCATTTGAGCTCAAAAGTCAACGCCTGAAAGTTGACAAATGGCATAGTCAACGTCGGAAAGTTGACAAAAGTCACCGAAAATTGATTTAAGGTGTTTTTTTTAATAAAAAGTCTCTTAAAAGGTGTTTTTTTACAAAAAAAATTTTAAAAGGTGTTTTTTTATTTTTACAAAAAAACTGATTTTATAAGGTGTTTCTTTGCAAATTTTCCTAATAATAATTGCATCTAGTTTTATTATTAGAGTTTACATAATCTTAAACTTAGTTGAGTTATAAGGTAACTTTAGGTATCTTCTTAATTAAGTTTAATGGTTAGTGAAGTCTTTCAAAAATTATAGCAGTCATAGTAAGCTAATATAAAAGGGTTGACAGGGGATTTATAAGGGTATATAAGTCCGATAACCGCCTATTCATATAAAATTTGTAAGTAATCAATGATTGAAAATAATCTTGCCAACGACTAAAATACACTTTGTTATTACTTTTTCAAATGACTTACTCTTATTTACTCTATATATTTTACTTTCTTACATTAAACTTACTTTATTTTTAAGTTTTTAGATAGTGTAATCACAACTAGGGATGGTCATGGGGCGGGTCTGGCTAGACCCGGACCCGGACCCTATTTTTTTTTTTGATCCAGACCCGGATTCGGACCCTAAGGGTCCAAAATTTTCAGACCCGGACCCGGACCCTACGGGTCTGACAGGGTCTAGGGTTCTTAATGGGTTCTTAATGGGTCCTTAATGGGTCTTATACAAAGCCTCTTTGATTTATCAAAATTGAACCTTTTTCGAGTTTTTTTTGTATTTTTGTAAGCAACTGATTATCGTATTACAAATACTTGTTCGAGTCCATGAAATTCAAATACAAAATAATTACTAAAACGTAAAAACACTTGTCAAAATACATAATTAAAATCATAACAATAAATCTAAATTTGTTTTCAAATCAAATCAAATGAAGAATACAAACACTGTAATCAATTTTGAAAATGATACTTGGTATGAATTTTCTCATTCTAATTGTGAGATGGAATTTAATCACTGAACAAGAAATATAAAATATCAGAATTGAGAATGGCCCACGCCCCACGCCATCCATTCATAATATATTAATATCATAATTCAAAAATATAAAATTTAAAATTTAAAAGTTTAGGGTCCGGGTCTTCACCTTAGGACCCGGACCCGGACCCGTAAAAAAGTTTTTGAATCCAGACCCGGACCCGGATCCGACGGGTCTCAAAAATTAAGACCCAAACCCTTATAAAAGGGGCGGGTCCGGGGCGGGTCCTACAGGGTCCTGGACCCATGACCATCCCTAATAACTCATTTCCCCTAATCTTTTTACTTTACATATTTTCTATAAAAAAGGTAATTTAAAAGTATCTTTAAAACTAATAATCATAATCTCAGTAGGAACAACCCCTATTTGCCACTTACTATTTTTAACAAGTTGTTATAGGGTAAAACATAATTTAAATTTGTTCGCATATGATAGCGTCTTACATTACTTTAAAGGCCTATGTGATCACTTTTAAGGCATATGCGATCATTTTTAATTTTCAAGTCCACCACCACCACACTCCATAAGCTTTAAAAGTGATCATATTAAAAGAAATCAAATATGCTTTAAAAGTGATCACATAAGCTTTAAAAATAATTACAAAGTAAAACAAAAAAGATCCCATAAACCTTTTAAAGTGCTCACATAAGCCTTAAGAGTTATTACATAAGCTATACAAAAAAGTGATCATATAAGCTTTAAAAATAATTAGATATTAGTAATACGTTCCAATTTTAGAATGGTCCGATTCGAGATTTGGTTAATAAAAATAGAACTTTGCACATTTAATGACTATGGATGTTGGAAAAATTAAATAAAATCATTTTTTTAAAAAATAATTTCCAAAATAAGTTTCAAAAACTTTTAATGCTCAAAATAAAAATCGCCGTATCCGAACTTAAGGTCAGGGAAAAAAATTACTAACTTTGTTCATTGTTACTAACAGCGAAAAAAATGAACAACGAACAAAAGAAAGACAACATCATGATATTTAACTTTTTTTTCCTTTCAAACGTTATGACATTATCTTCCTTTTATTCGCTGTTAATATTAGCGAATAAAGGGAGTTGATTTTTTTTTGACCAGTTTATTTATTCGCTGTTAGTAATAGCAAAAAAGTACCTAACCTCAGCTTTGGCATGAAAACGTTTATTTTAAAATTTAAAATTTCACGAAATAGGAATTGTTTTTGAAAATAAGCTTATTTTTTCAAATGTTTGGATGATGTTAAACGTCAACTTATCACGGTAAATAAAAGTACAAGATAGAAAAGAAGGCATTAAAGCTCAAGACGAGCAACTCTAATATGTGAATACAATTTAGAGACTCAATAAGGAAACATATGATACGGCACATTAAAGCGCGCTAAGTAATGATGCCAATTGACAAACTATAAATCGGTATATGAATGTAATCAGATTTTGTACCTGTACAAAAATAAAGCAGGTGAAGACCATCACCCGAATTTGATTCCACGACAGACCATTTGATCATTTACCTTAGGATCCAACAAAGTTACATGTCAAGCTTTTCCCAAAGAGCACCGCTATGCTTTGGCACCTGCGCGTTCGGCAAATTAAATTACAGAAGCCCCAAAGATTTAAGCTGTGCTACATGCTCTGTTGGGAGAGGCGGGGGAGTCCATTCAGATCCCGACATCTCACCATCTACATCCTCAACTACGTATTCCTGTAAAAATTCACAAAAGTTTCAGGAGGAAGGTTTGAACAGTTATTTGAAGACACAACAGAGTAAAAGAGGTGTCAAGAGAATGCAAATCATGAATTCTTGTTTGTGTCTAAACAATGATCAAAAGCTAAATAAATATAAAGCATCAATTGTACCATATGATGATGCATATCATGTAGTTAAGTTATGTTATAGGAGTAGCTTGTAGTTATCTATGTGATTGAAAATTGGGAAAGATAAGAAATCATCAATTATATTTCATAATAATACTGCATTGTTATGAAAAGCCAGTACACAGCTTGCATTTCAAACACCACCATTTTTGTGTAATTTTTCTATGTGAAGACTGAGATTCAAAACATCTTTCAGAAAACATAGCCAAAACTCAGGCGATCTATCAATTTTGGTGCAGGTAGTAGTGTACCTACACCCCTCATATATGAGCCAAACATCACAGGACAAAGCCTAAACACCATCACAGGCAGTAGTGCACCCACACCCTTTCAGCGGCTAATCGAGAAAGGAATCCATGTTGAACTAACAGAAAAACCTCAAACAGAAAAGAAGAGGAACAAACCAGTATGCTACTACACAGGCCAAAGCCTTGTTCGTTTACACCTTAATTGACAAGGAGCCAAAACATAGTCAAATCTCCAGAGACCTATCAATTTCGAGAATCTTACTCTACTCTGTTTCAAAGTTCTTCAAGATTCTCTGTCCGAGAAAAGGGGCCATTGACACATATATTATCACTATTACAACTAAAAGTCTCATGTATTGATGGGTTACTAGTAAACATCTCTCTACATACAACTACCAAGGAAAGAATTAATTCTTCTGTTCCCCACTAGAAGTATCAGTTAAGAAACTGATCTATTCCATATTATTTTTCTGACTCAGAGTTGGAATCCAAATGGAACGCTCGTTATTCAGAACCCAACTTCATTATCCCTCATCGAAAAAATCACAATTTGCTTCTAGATGCGAATAGTTAAATTAAACTGCTATGTTGTTTAGGATTAGGGAAACCTTTTTTAGAGAGCATAAGCCTTGAAAAATGAACATCACTCTAGTGGGAACTGGGAACCATCCCTTTCTAAACCCCTCATGAAACATTCTCCTTTCATTCACCATTAAAAAGAATTTAGAAGGTAAGAAGAGCACCTGTAACACAGTTACTGTCTGCCTTGACTCCTAATAGGCAGTGCAAACACCTCCAAAGTAAAAAGCCATAATTTTTAAAAGTCTACTATTCACAAATCTCATGGGACTACACCCATTAAAATGGAATTTAATGTCATCGCCTATTTAAAATATGTAGACATCTATATGGAATGGTATCCAAGTATTAATTTCAAAACCATGCAGCTTAATAACCTCTCTTATACAAGTGAATTCGCTATATGTACCTACAAAGTTGTTTCCAGTTTCCACCATGGACTGCATCTAATGCATCATAAACATCCTAAAATAACAATAAACTAGCTAACTCCAAATTCTCTGCAAAGAGCAACCAGATACACCTCGCTAAGCATAGCTAGCTGCTCTCGTGTAGACCTAATAATAAGGTTCACGCATACATCTTGGCGTCTTGCTGCCAAAAGAATAATTTCACCAGGTGATATCACATTGGCTCCTTTCAGATCTGTTTATCATTCTAGATAAAGTACTATTTCCATCTAGAAATAAAAATTTGCAACCATTCCTAAAATAGTGATGAATCACGAGTCATGAATAATTTTCGTTAGCGGCAACATGACCAATGACTGTAAAGGTGGCCAACGAGGTCAAAGAAAAAATTCATTTCTGGTTGTAACATCAACCTTTCGGTCATTTCCATCAGATATCATTGGTTGTTCGGCCATGCTTTTAACCAAAATTCAATGGGAAATCTGCCCATAATCTATTTATGAATGAATAATCAATTCAAAATAGAGGGAGACAAAAGTTCAGAATTCCACAACCCAACTTTCCCTCCTCGATATAGATATGGCAGACGAAATCCATAAAAATTTCTCACTCATTTTAAGTCAACTGTAATTGCACATGAGAGCAATAGATCTTCCACCAATCGAATGATCATTAATCATTAACAAAGCAATTGCAAAGGACATGTCTCTCTAACGGAATGAATCTGAGTTAAGCCGCCTTCAACTGAATGGAATATAACAAACAATTACTCTCTTGTGAGAATTTAAGACCTATAAGGACAATTCTGACGTACTAATTTTAAGACCTATAAGGACAATTCCAAGACTTAAAAATCCAATTTTAAGACTTAAAAGGTCAATTTCAAAGTTTTTAATATCAACTTAATGTTTGAATCATCCTATTTTAAAGTTGAAATGAGAATTTAATATCCTGCAATTGGTCTTTTAAGTCTAAAAATTATTTTTTTAAGTCTTGAAATTGACCTTTTAAATCTTGAAACTGTCAAATTCCATGACTTAAATGTCAATTTCAAATCTTTGAAATTGGTCTTTTAACTCTTGAAATTGACATTTTAATTTGTGAAATTGGTAAAAAAAATATATACAATTGGGCCGGCGCAATAAGACGCGTCTCACAAGTGAGACGGTCTCACCCAAGTTTTGTGTATAACAATAACTGAAAAGTGACAGTTTGAACTGAGTTTGACAGAATAGAGTAAAAGTCAATAAGTTGAAAATCCCTAATCCTGCAATCACAACACCCCTCTCATGCTTCACAATTTGTGTTCCTTTATAAAGAGATTTGATTCTAAGGATTGTCCAATTTTGCAATAAAAACAAGGACAAGCGAGAGCAACAAACTAAAAAGTTTATCTTCTTTAATTATAGCTTTAAAATACAAGGCAACCATAAACCATGTTTCACCTCAAACGTTGTGAGAGCATTCTTAGTAAATATCTAAGATTTGCCAAAAACATTTTCGCTTCCTAAGAAAGATTTAAATGTCTCTTTTTATGCCCTAGGTTAAAGCCACTTAATGTCATTGGATGGGAATAGTGCTATGAGAGTGAGGTACTGGTGACAGATATTCCACCCTCGGCTAGATCTAAAATTCAAATCGCACATCCCCTATGAGCCAAACCACCAATTTTGAAAACTTGTGAATATAAAGCTATATTAAGAAAGCTAATCAATAGTAGGGGCAAAAGACACATTGGTCCCAGCGTATCACATATTCCATTATGCGTCAGTCAGTCCCTATTGTGTAAATAGTTTGCTGGGTCAAGAAATTGTCTGACTATAAAATACATAGAGATGAAGTAGATAAGGCCAAGCAATTGTGATGTGAGGTAAATTTACCTTTCTAGATATCGCGCAACTTGAATTATCTGTGACTTGGGCACTAGTATATTATAACCTTCTCGTGCTCTCTCCCTAAGTAATCCTCTGTTTATCTCTCTTTCTATTCTGGGCTTTCTTCACTTTCTTTCTCTCAAACCATCATATCCCCACCCCCCACCCCCCAACCCCGCCCACCCACTGACTTTGGTGCAACTTGTTTCCTAAGCAGAGAAAGGGTAAACTGTGGCCCTATATTACAAAAAATGTATGTAGAATGCCATAGTGGAGTTCAAAGTGGAACTTTTTTCTTTATAGAAACAAGGCCTAACTTCTGTTCATTCTAAAACCGCAACAGTGGCAAGATTGGTCATAGCCAAGATCAAGTTTAGACATAAACCATGCTATCTAGCAGATATGTTTAATGTGGTCGCTACTTGGCTTAATATGCAATTAAAAATGGAAAAATGGGAGAGATGGCAATCCTGAGAACAATACTAAACAATATGCAGGGAGACACAGAAAAGAAAGGAGCAACAGTAAAATAGCACATGGAGAGTTGTGAGAAAAAAACTAGATTTTCATAAAGTTTTCTAAGAAGATACAATGACTCGAGTAATATAATTAGATCTCTATTCAATGTGTTTGAAGATAGCAGTTTCAAATTCATGATGATCCATCAAAAACAGTTTAGAAGATAGCTACACTAATACTTCATCCATATTTAATAATCATGACTTGTTCTCTTATGAAAAATTTCTAAATACTTGCAACATTTCTTAATTTGGTATTCCGTTGGTATCAAGTTCACCTGTTGTGCATCTCACGGTCCACAGCTATATTCCACAAGTGGTAAAAGTCTTGTATAGACTTAGTCCACATTATAATAGTGTGCACTTTTCTATCTAAAGAGTAGAATAAAGTGATGTAAATAGAAAATGAGGGAATATTCAGCTTGATGCACACTATTATAGTGTGGACTAAGTCCATAACTCCATACAAAACCTACTCCAATATGTGAACCCCACAAAAATCGAGTACTAAGTTCTGTATTATAGTGGGGACCACCCTTCAATTAATCATATGGGTAATATTGTCTAATTTATTCCTGATTTTGATTTTCTCAGTTTGTGTGTCATAGAGAAAGTGAGAAACATTGCAACTATTATATAGAGGAAGTATTATTTGAATTCTCGTAAATAATTATGCAACAGAGTGGATTTGATAAGGAAATTTGGGTAACACAAGGGTGACAAGCAAATTATTCGAGGTGGAGCTAAAATCACCCTAAATTCAACCTATTCTCATCCCTGGTTTTCATTCCTCAACAACACACAGAAATTCTCAAATGTTTAATCTATAAGCCACATTTCTACATCCACAACAATTGTCTAACTTTGCAATTTCCATGAAAACAAGGAAAACTCGCTCTCATGAGTAAGTCAACTATTTGCAAATTACTCCAATCACTAGGCACCTCAGACTCCCACAACCCATCCAAACTAATCACTAAGAAGGTACAAAAAGGGCGAGATTTGCCAAACAAATTAAATGAAAGCATGAGATAAAAAGTAAGCCTTTTAATTTGTTTCAAAATAAATAAATAAATAAACATATAAAATAGAATGAATAGCTTCAAGAGTTGCATGCTTATGCCTAGTTGACCACATTTAAAAATAGCAAAATATATTCCATACAATGGCTTTCAATTTTATTTTATGGGTATGGGTTGTCCCCTCTCCTCCCCAGACCCTGCTCATAGTTCCTATGGGCGGGATTCACTAAGTTTGATGATGATGATGATGATGATTTTTTTGAAAAAATAATATTATATTTTGCAACACCTATTTTTATGGATAAGTGAAGAATATGGGCTAACTAGGATATACCAACAAAAGATTCTTAACAATATGGACCTCTTGATCTTTAATGATTAGTCAATCTAGCACAAAAAATCCATACCAGGAAGCCTACTGCCTACCTAAGGGTCCTGAATATAAGCTATCCCATCCATTGTGAACATCCTTATCAGGCTGAGGTTAGTTTTCAAATAAACGTTATTACTTAATAGGTGGAAATTTCAATTTGTTTCTTAAGTGAAAAAGATTTTGTTAGACACAGTACACACATATAGAGACAAGGGGATGTCACCTTTGTTAGCATCCTTTTAGCAAGAATATGATAGTGGCGTTGCCAAATTCGTTGCCCAACCATAGTGGCCACCAGTACACTGTAAAAAATTCCAATCACTGTAAACAATCCAAGTACAATTAAAGCCATTATAAACATTAATGGCAACCCGGCTTCTCCAGCACCTCCCAAGCAGCTCCCACATTCACCAGCTGTACTGGCACATGTAGTACAGTCCGTCCACATACAAATAGTACCAGGTACGTGGCAGTCTGCACATAGCCTACATAAATGAAACAAAAATTAACTAAAAGTGTAGCTGAGAAAACAACTCCTCACACAATTAATAGCTTCAAAAGGCACTTCTTAAAAAAGAAATGAAATGGCGCATCATAACTAACAAGAGATAGAACTATCAAAAGGACACATATGCATTAATAGATGAAGATAAAATTATCAAATGTCCTATTTCCTTATTTGGTAGCCTTATTTCTTGACTTAGGCCCTCATAGGATCTAACTATTTACGCAATTGCCATTAGATTATCACTTTTCCCTTACTCCCCCCGTGTGGTCACAAATGGTCTCCCAACCCTTTTTCTTAAAATTGGTGCATTATCAAATGAGACATTTGATAGAATAGGAAGAAGTATTATGGAAGCTCAACTTAAGGCAACACCTCCGCAAGACTTCAATTGCAGAAGGCACACATTCTGGATATTACCTTTAGGAGGGTGAACTCCAAAGACGAGCTTACAATGTCATCTTTATATTTAGCTTTTGAATGCTTGTGATGGGGTGGTTGAAACTTGGATGACAATGTGGAGCAAGAGTTTCAGAGTTGCCTCTGAACCTCATGTTTTTCGATGCTAGTCAATGGTGACTGGTGCCCTAGACTAGAAGGTGGTTTGAAGCATCTCATATGTTAGGAATCTTCCCAAGATTTCTTCAGAGATTAATGCTCCATGTAGGATTGCCGTCCAGGAGTAAGAAACTACATTTTATAGATATTTTTTATGTCTCATTCAAAATTTGATGATTGTCCAGAACATTCTTTTCTATTTGGATGATTTTCAAAATTTATTATGCTTACCTCTTCTAGTTTTAGTCGTTTTGGAGCTTTTTTTGGAATATATCACGATAAGTGTCATGTGGAATGCGGACTGTACTATCTTTTAATGGGTTCTCTTGCACATTACAAAAGTGCCATCCACAGTTCGATCCTTACCTTCCTGGGAATTCATGAGATAACCTTAGGAGTGCTAACAGGATGGATAGTTGAAAAGGCTTCTAAAGAGTTCGATAAAAAGAAGAGCGATTATAAATCTACGGGCAGATTTCATATCTTCAACTTAGGCTCTTGACATTTTCTGGTAAGCTTTTTTCCAAGCCTATAGTGGTTGAAGCGGAGAGGTATGGAAAACTATGAGAGATTCGCCAGGATCTGGGGGTAAGGGAGAGCAGTGAGCAAGATTAAAGAAAAGCAAAGTTCTGGCCTCTAGATTTGACAGTTTGAGGCCTTACATCTATTGTGGGAAAATTGTTTTTAAACTACAGATGTCTATGGACATACAGTGAACATGAGTCTTGAAATGAATGGATTGTGCACTCGCAAGGATCAAGCATTCATGCTTCCCCTACACGTTAATATCACAATCGCATGTTAGATAATTCTTCCTGCTGTCTTTGTTTGACTAAATGGATTTTTCTCTCCCTCTGTAATTCCTTTTCTCCCACAGTAATTATATAATTATTAATCCAAAAGAATGCGAAGATAGAGAAAAAAAAAAAGATGCTACGACATTGTCTTTTTCTAGAAAGAAATTTGCAGATGCAGCGTCATCCAGAAGTTATCACATGATTCTCTATCATCACAATGTGAATAGAAAAGTTGGAAAATATCACTGACTTAAAGATGTTCAGGACATTTGTTTTGATTATAGCTTATAATTTTACCTTTTAGAACCTAATATAGTTGCAACAATAAATTGCAATACAAAAACATGTTTATTACATATAATGTTCTATCACTTCTATGTGGGATAAATTAAGCACAATAAATTAGGCAGAGTCATATAAGAGACTATAAGTTCAATTAGGATCAATAAGGTAAATCTCACATATTCCACTCATTTCAGGGCCAGTCATATTTAAACGAGTCAGAATAAGGACTAATAAGCTCATACAAGTTTAGGTAACTCATAAAGAATGGAGTCTAAATCACATGTAATGCAGCGGCATTTTGCACAGCGAGAAGTTCTAAATAACAATACAACAGCCATCATGTGACTATGATTAGGATTATGAGTAGGGTACCAATTCAAGTGGGATAAGATATAAGGAGACAAACAAAGAAAATAAGGGACAAAAAATGGGAGGGAAAATTAGCGATACTCCTGTTACACAATATATTAACTCTCCTGAAAAGAGGTTCACTGTATCTTCGACCTTTCTCTTTGAGTTTGAAAATTATTTCTTCTATTATTTCAAATCTTTTTCCCTACAAATCATTCTAATGTCTCTTACTGATTCTTCTATCCATTCACAATTTTTCATTATACTTGCTAGTAGAGTAGTAGGAACGTAAGTTCAGTTTTTGATTTGATTATAATACATAACCAAATTGAACCAAACTAAATGTGGTTTTTCATTTCTCAAACAAATCCAAACCAATTTTTTTGTAAATCAAAACTAACCAAAAAGTACACTCTGAAAAACCAAATTAACAAAACCAAAAGTTAAAATTTGTAACTAACTAAATCTCAAATACATGATCAAAAGTTCAATATTCCAAATACTACAAAGTTTATAGCATCCACACTAAACCAGGTTTAACGACTCCGACAAGATATTAATTAATACAATTTAAAGCTCAAGTATTTTCTTTTCATTTGCCACATACTTTATATTATAAGCACTACAAAACCTTCTACTTAAAACCGAAACCAAACCCAACACCAAAATGGTTTTATTTCCATTCAAATTAAACAGGATAAAGAAAAACCAAACCAACTAATCAAATCGATTTGGTTTGGTTTGGTTTCACTAAACAACATACACCTATCATATTCTATTAGACTATCTATAATATATCCTTGATTACGAAGTCAGCCTACGATAAAATTATGTGCGATAGAGGGGATACAACTTATTCTTATTGCCAATAATGTCTGCCTTGTCAAAGCGCATCTACTTTCAATACAGTGTATTAACTTTGAATATTTATCTATTATTGAATATTTGTAACACATAGATGTAAAATCGGTAAACTTTGACTACAGCAACCAATCCAATGTATATGACATGTATGCAATGATTGGTGCAGCAAGCATAAATGAAAAGTAAGGGTATACCCAGGATGGCAGCAACAAAGACAAAGTTCTCGACAAGGTTGAGCCAAATCATTCCGCACCCTTCTGTCATAACAAGTTATGAAACAACCGGATAAACCGAGCAAAGCAAAAAATAAAAGTGCACCTGAAACCCAAGGGTGACAGTGATATAAGCAGAATGAATTGCATAAGTATTCTGTAAAGCAAGAAAATAAAATTGCGAACATCAAACAAGTAGACTTTGAGATATTGAAATCCAAAGAACTTGCTTCTTCTCATTAACAATGAAGGAAACAGGATCAGTACTTTTGTGAAAAAAACAACACATTGATCCTCAGAATTCATATTACATGAGCATGAAATTCAGACATATATTAACAGTTCCACACTAGAGCATCAATGAGTATATTGAATCATATTGAATCACACAATTGTTAAATTAGCTGCCAAAAGCATCCAAAGTCCAAACACAAAATTATAAGATGAGTATATCGATTCCGAATTAGTCTAAGCACCAAATAATAGTTGAATCTATCAAATTGAGGGTTTGTTACTGTAGACACCAAAACTTTGTACACTAGTGGAGTCAAAGTTATCTCAACCAGCACAAAATATTAAAATCTATGTGACAAAACTTAGTTAGGGATAGTATTATCTTTCTTGTTCTCTAACGCGGAACTTCTCCATATAAAGAAAATTATTCATATGATTTCAGTAGGTTTAAAATTTAAGGCATAAAGACCCCATCATATCTCTACTATCAAATACTCGTTTGATGTTTACACCACAAAATCTTCAATTTCACATACTTGGTAGATAATGCTTCCTATATTCAATAGTTCCAAAACAGCTAATACATAACTCACGTCATTTTAGATGAAATTTTGCAAAACATCAACTTCCATCAAATTCACATTGCTGGCCAAATTTGTCTTAATAGTCAAGCAATTATTACTCAACAAATAGACTAAAATACTTTTTAGGTGTCATCTACTAATCTACATGCATATAGAACCTCAGAAATCGCCATCCTTTCCCCAAAATATGTATCATTCGTTAAGAAATAGACAGCTTAGAACTCCAATAATGAATCAAAGAATCCCAAGCAGCATACCATTCCAATAAAATTCAAATTTCAACCCCCATGACTATAATAATGCACATGATTCTGGAACTATTACCGCATATATAGTAGAAACTGATGTGATTATCGAAACCCCATGAATGCTGAATCCAGAACCCTTGATAGCCATCAACCATATAGACTAAATATGCAAGTGAGGCAATAATCTGGAAATAAACCATCAGATGTGAGGAATAGCATGTATTTGAAATAAATCAAAAAACAGATGCACTGAGTAAGTGACCTACAAGCTGAACAACTAGAAATATAAACAAGATATCTCTTGTAACGAAAAACCGAAACTTCAAAGTCCGCCATTTTCGGTCTGCAAGAGCATGGACCCTCAAATAATAAGGGGCCTTGCAAGTAGTGCAATGGGCAAAAGCGAAACCCTCCTGCAAAGAGAAAAGCATATTGTGTGAGAAGGGACAAATTCAACAAACCATGAGACAACAACACACTAATTACTTGGAAATTTATGTGGCCATTAGTTATACTCATATAAAAAAACCCAAACGCTTGATTCGTACTAGGAGTTATGGGAGTTTTAACCGGGGCGGTGCTTACAGTACTTTTCTTGACTTGTTCCTTTACTGTTAATTCTTCTAGATATGGAATGCACATAGGAGCTAAGGGTCATCTAGAAAACTAAATCTTTTACATGACTTAGCTATATGTCCCTAAGCATAAAAAGGCTCTTTGGTTGCTTTTGCATTAATTCTCGTACATTCTCTTAACTGAGAGGTGAGAAGAGACAAAGGTTAAAGGAGAGGTCCCAGAAAAACTATTGTACCATCATTAAACATCTCAATGATTCTTCGCATTATTTATCATGCTTCCCAGATTTTCACGCAAAGCACTTCTTTTTTCTTTCTCATAGCTCCTAGTTTCTTGTTATAGTTATAATTTAGTACTCGTGCTTGTGATTGTGCTACGACCTAAGTGATGGCAACAAGTGAAGAAGACAGAAATTATAGAGGAGAGAAAGAAGAGAAGATTTATATTGCTGAAAATGAAAGAATGAACTACAGAAAGCTTCAGTTTTGTACAGACACTCCAATACCAAATAGGTTCTTCTTACAAAATTCTAATATGCTCTTACATATAATCTATTGCTATATTTATACTACTCGATTTGCAGCCACCTCATCTTGTATACAACAGTCATTCCCTTGAGCAATTATTCCCCTGTTGCATTCTGACACATTCTGTTATGGCTGTCCAAAAGCTACTCATTTTCATTCTCAACAGTAATCGATTCATTAACCACTTCAGTTGCTTTCCCTTTTCTGGCCTTGCTCCTTCAGTGGTATGTGATCCAGTGGCTTCCCTGCTCCTGAGGCACAGAAATACACCCGTTTTGGAAACTCACCTTGTCCTCAAGGTGAAAGCTAATCAAGTGGAGTTTGATCAAATCAGCTTCTTCCCACGTGGCTTCAGATGTAGGCAAATCATCCCATTCCACCGGCACTTCTAATCCTCCATTCCTACTGTGACAGCTATACAAAATTGCCTTGGGCTTAGCAATCAATTCCAATTCAACTGAAATTTGTGAGGAAATCTGAAATTGGGTGTTAGCCAATGGCTTTCTTGATTTGAGATACATGGAATACCGAATGAATGCGGTTATTAGGAGGAAGATCAAGTTCATAGGCTGCTTTTCCAATAGTTTTCTTGATCATGTATAGCTCATAGTATCTCGGAGCTAGTTTTTCATTCAATGCTAGGCAAGAGATTTTTACCTATATGGTTGCAGCTTTAAAATACAAATTCTCCTACATTGAAAGTAATATCTTTGTTTCTTGTCTTCATTCATCTTCATAAATTGTTTTGAAATTTAAGATCATCTCGTATTGCATCCCCTTCTTGCAATATTTCCTCTAAACTGCGAACTGATGTTTCCCCACGCCCTACCTTCCTCAAGTGAGGAGGAGCCTGCCCATAAAGAGCTTGAAAAGATGAGATTTTAGTAGAAGAATGTGGAAAAGTATAATAGCTATATTCCGCCCAATGAAGCCAAGACATCCATTTCTCAGGTTGACCATTGATGAAAAAACGTAAGTAGGCCTCCAAGGTTTTGTTGACCACTTTGGTTTGCCCATCCATTTGCGAATGATACAGCGTGCTTCTCTTGAGTGTGGTAAATTGCACCCTAAACAATTCCCTCCAAAAGACACTCATGAATAGCCTATCTCGATCTGAGACAATAGAGGAAGGATACCCATGTAATGCACTAACCTTGGCAAATTCTTTTGCCATAGTGGGGGCTGAAAATGAATGTTTCAATCTAATAAAATGTGCAACCTTGATCAATATGTCCACCACCACCATATACTATCTTTGCCATTATACTTTGGTAACCCCTCCACAAAGTCCATTGTTATGTGTTCCCACGCATGATTGGGAATGGGCATTGATTGCAAGAGCCCAGCTGGGGACAGAGTGGATGTTTTTTGCCTTTGACGCACGCCACAATACATTGCTTCACATACTATACTATTTGCTTTTTCATGCCTTCCCAATACCATTTGGATGCAATTCAACCATAGGTCTTGTGTTCACCGCCATGGCCACCAATTGAAGAATCATGATATTCTCTTAAGATGACTTCAATGAAAGAGAAAGTTTCGGGTAACAGATAACGAACCTTGTATCGTAACTACCCATTCTCTATTTGCAAACCCCTTAGTACCTCCACTCCCTCAATGACTGCTAGAGGAGTATCTTGTTCGATATGCATCTAAAGCTTTCTAGTCCACCCCATTACTACCACATAAAGATCCCAATTTCATCATGGATTCTCCTCTACGAGATAGGACATCAGCCACCCTATTCAATGCTCCCCAATTATAAACTATTTCAAAGTCAAAGCCTATTACCTTAGCAATTGCATCCTTTTTAAGTTGTTTTGTGAGAGGTTTATGGAGGCATGTTGTCAAACAAACTTTCTATAATATCAGGTCAATCCCAAAAAACCCCTCAACTCCTTCAAGTTTTTAGGTATTGACCAAGTCAACATAGCCTCCACCTTCGCCCTGCCCATTGCTACCCCATTCCCAATTATAACATGGCTTAGGTAAGACACTTGTTGACCCCAAATTCACATTTTCCCATGTTAACATAGAGCTAATTTGTCTTTGAAGTTCGGAGCACCAAAGATAAATGTTGAGAGTAATCCTCCTCACTTCTACAATAAATCAGAATGTCTCAAAAAATAATAATACAAAACGTCGGAGAAAAGGCCGAGTACCTCATTCATCGTGGCTAAGGTTGTCGGTGCGTATTTGAACTCATAGTGACCCTCATGTGTCTGGAAGGTTGTTTTCGCCACATCTTCTGATTTCATTCTGATTTAATGATAGCCCGGTTTCAAATCAAGCTTGGAAAAATGTTAGCCCAAAATAATTCATCCAATAATTCATCTATGAAGGGGATTGCGTAGTTGTCCGAAACCGTTACCTTATTCAAAACCGGGTAATCAACACAAAGCCTCCATGAGCCATCCTTCTTTTGACAAGGATAACCGGGCTTGAGAATGGATTAGTAGATGGTTGAATGATTTAATCTCATTCTTCTTAAAATGAGAATATCTATATGGGCCTTACACTTAGTGGACTCGAACCTTCCTTCAAGGTTATAGCATGCTCCATACCTCTACAAAGGGGAAGCCCTTGAGGAGCTTCACGCATCTTCTGGTATATGTCCAACATCTTCTGGATAAAAGATATAAGAATGAAAGTCTCAACCCAAATACCACCCTCTCCCAAGACATTTTTCTTGGAGACTTTCTCCATTTTTATTCCCATTCCTTATTCCCATTCCCTTCAAACAAACAAACACTAGGACATTTTTTTAGGCTACAGTCCCATTCCCTCTTTGAAATCCCTTGTGCCAAACGCCCCCTTAGTGACATTTGAGTGAACCCTTGAGATGGATCTCCCCTCAATTCCACCACTCTATTCCCCCTTTAAAATTTCATACCCTGCTCCTTCCAATTGGTTACTATTTCACCCAACCTTTCTAGCCACTGCAACCCTAGTATCAAATCAGTATTACCCAACCCTAAAATAAGGAAATCATCATAAATCGTGAGTCCTTGTTCCTAAATATGCAACTGTCTACATTGACCCTTCCTTTGATATTTCTCCCCGTTTCCCAAAGTGACAGCAAACTTGTTATGATTCGTGTATAGAATTTTCAGCCTATTTGTTGTGTGTAGAGATATAAAACTATTAATAGCTCCAGGATCTACCATAATCATCAACTCTACTCCTCCTATTGTACTTCATCTTCATGATTTTCGGGTTAGTTAGGCCGACTACTAAGCTTATAGATATGTCAACTTCAAGTAAGGTCTCCTCCTCAATCATCTCGACTTCCTCCCAAAGAAGCTCTTTCATCCTCAAAAATTACCAACACACTGAGTTCTTTTTTCTTACAAACGTGACTCGAGGATCACTTGTCACTACAGGTAAAACATAGGCCTTTAGCTCTTTATTCGAGCATTTCTCGATTGGATAGGGTCACTCTTTGACAGCTAGATTGAGGTGTATGGTTGTTTGGATTGAAGGTTGCTCAGTGAGAGTTGTTTTGGTTTGAGAAATGGGAATGGTAGTTTTGGTTTGGTCGTGGGTTGTTATGGGTGAAATGATTTCTGTGTTGGTTGTTGTAAGAATAGGATAGAGAAGTATGGTGAGATTTTTATATCTGGTTAGCTCTTGGGATGATCCCAAAATCCTATAAGCTTCGGGATTTAATTTTTAATCAATACAAATTGCCCAAGTCATTGCTTCCTATAAAATTTGAGGCCCATGTACCCTTAATTCCCCCCTTACATCCTCCTTTAATCCTTTCAAAAATGAGCCCAACCACATTTGGTCTAAGATTTTACCTAAAGGATTTGCTCTCTCTATGAAGTCCCTTTAGTAAGATGCTATTATCCCTATTTGTTGCACTGTAAGCCACTGTTCATGCAATGAACCTTGATCAATGATGCGAAATTAACGTAAAATGAACCCCTTTAATTCCTCCCATCTAATTATTGATTGTTGTTGATGTTCCCACTGGAACCACAATAGTGCATCTCCCTCCACACTAACTACTATAGCTTCCATTACTTCTTCTATGAGGTTATAAAACTGAAAATATCGTTCAGCTTGAATAATCCAACTATCAGGGATCTCACCATCGAAGGTCGACAGGTCAAGTTTTTTTGTTTTCCAATTGCCTTTTCGGATGAATTTTGGTTTGCAATAGATTGGTTGTGTTTAGAATGTCAAAGTTGAGGTCAGTTATAAAGCTATGAAGTTCAGTTTGTGGGTGTTTGTCATTTCTTTGGTTGAGGGTGCGGGTGAGGTTGTAGGGTTCTGGTTGTGGGGTCACTCCCGTTGCGCGTTTATCACAAAGCCATAATGTTTGGTTCATTGCGGCTAGTTGGGAGGTTAGGGTTTCATTTTTGTGAGTTTTGGGCTATCTCTGAACGGACTTTCGTCCATTTCAGTATTAATTTGCGTTGGAATGTTGGCTGTATCAGTTTCCAGAACTTCAATACGCAGAAAGTAGAGAAGGCAACATATTTTATAGAGGAGAGAAAGAAGAGAAGATTTATATTGCAGAAAATTGTTTTCGAGTACAAACACTCTAATTCCAAATAGGTACTTCTTACAAACTTCTAGCTTGCTCTCACATATAATCTACTGCTACATTTATACTACTAGATTTGCAGCCACCTCATCTCTAACATAACAGATTCATTCCCCTTGAGCAATTATTCCCCTACTGCATTCTGAAACATTCTGTTATGGCTCTCCAAGATTTCATTCTCAGCAGTAATTGATTCATGAGCCACCTTACCTTCTTTCCCTATTCTGCCCTTGCTCCTTCTTCAATATGTGATCTAGTGGCTTCCCTGCTCAACAAATTGCAAATTTGGGATTGCAATACTAACAATTCAAAATATAACTAGCTCAGAGCCCACCTATTCTTTTCAATTCTTTATGCTTCTCAAAACTAATCTAATGACTTGAAAATTCTCAAAGAGATACTTTAAACACAATGAGCACTATAGTTCTTTAATTACTCCAACAAGAGAAACTTCCCACAAACGTGTAAACCCAACTGTCATGTTCATATTGGAAAAAAATAATTGGCAACAGTGAGCACTACAGTTTTAGCAAATTGTATTTCTCAGCCGAATTTTCAGTGAAAGTGCACCTATCCTCTATACTATGAGTTGTAAAATCAATGGCATTGATGTTCATAATATAGCACACACTAGTTCACATAGGATATTCCCGTGTCGTAATTAGACATTAAAATCATTGAAAACCAACAACAGTGAAATTAGAAAGTTAAAGCAGGAATAACAACATAAATTGAGTTTCCTACACATGGAAGGGAGTCAGTGTGTCGAGAAATACCCTCACAGCACGCCATTGATCCAAGCATTCTCTGTGAACATATTTTGATGTACCCTTGCACTTGCAAGGAGCAATAAAATCCCGACCTGCGAAAATTGCTTCAATTTAGTTTTATATACCATAGTCCACAAGTCTACAATCCAAACCAATCAAGCCAAATTTTCCTATGTGAACAAAATTCAGAAGTATTAAACGCAATTCGGCATATTTACAGATGTACAACCATCAAAGACGTACATTTACATAAATATATCCTATTTCTAAGCTAATCAAACATCATCATCCCGCAATTCAACTTAATATCCACCAACCTCAATGCTAGATAAAACCACAAATCAATCAATATCATTAAACAACCTAACCATATAAATTTCCAATTCTGAAATGAAGAATTGAATTATTTTAAGTGAGATGCGTATTCAAAACATCAGAAATTACAAATTAGTTAGCAAAATAAAAAACATCACATAAAGAAGAAACCCTAGAAAAAAGAGAAAGAAACCGTCAGATTCGAGACAAATTCGGCATTGAATTTGTTCAGAAGGACCAGCTTCAAGATCGATTTCAGCGGAAGTAATGATCGGTGATGGCGGCGACATTACGAGAGGAGCTTCATCTTCTGCCATGGCCGAAGAATCTGATACGATTTATCTCTCCTACGCCACTATTATATTCTTACAAGAAATAAGAATTTGAAAATGAATTCTGAACGTAGTGTTGAAGAAGAATGAATACAGTCTTGGAAGTGCAAAAATGGCGTCCGATCATACGATGGGAATTCTAGAAACAGTGTTGGGCGAGTACGAACCAAGTCTCCAGCGTTTGGTGCAGCGCTATACGAACCGCGAGATCCCGAAAGCTCTCACCGTTTTCCAACTACTTTGGTGAACCCCCGACCAATCTCGTTTCTTTAGACTTTCAACTGTTTTGACTTCACATTGGTACAGAGTTGGTCGTATGAGTGTTCGCTCGGGGTAGTGATAATCTCAATATAGATCAAAATTTCCATTTTCATCAATAAAAAAAATAGAGTATATAGCTGAAATTTTTATCATTCTGTTTCGGTAATGAAACGAGGAATTGTAAAAGACACTTAAATTATCTGGGGATAGGTGTAATCGGGTACAACTAATATGCTGAAAGTGTTTATGATCCTTCCGTTGATGAGACCTCAAATCCTGCAATACAACGTTAGCCTTGTCCGGGGGTGATTTCCCGGAAAACCCCTCCGACGCTCAAGTCAGATCGGGAGACAGAAAGTAATGAATATATGATAATGAATGAATACAAGATTAACGGATTGTAGGATGAGTTCAGATCAATTGAAGGAATATTTGGTTCAGAATATAGATTGTAAGTAGGAGGGTAGTGTCATTTTTGTGGAGTAATGGTAGGAATATATAAACTTTCTTTCTAATTAAATGATTGAAGGAAGTATTTTTGGTAAAATAAATTGAATGTAGAAGAGTAGAATTGTCTGCCATTTTATGTAGTTTCATGACATATTTATAGCAATTTCTTATAAGGACTCTAAATGTGGTTACTTGATCATGGGATGATGATGAACATAATATTTGTAGATGTGGGAATAATGGGGAGTTATTTTAGGAAGTGACTAAGAGTAGTGATAGTAGTGGACAAAGGGGGTAGTTAGGGTTTGACTAAATGAATTACGGGTTTATTTATTTGACCCCATAACACATTCTTTTCGAAAGAACAAATAAAATATCTTCATCTCATAATGGATGAGTGAATTATTGGGCCGAGCTGGATTTGAATCAGCATAGACATATTGCCAACAAATTTACAGTCCGTCCCCATTAACCGCTCGAGCATCGACCCAAGAAGAATCAATTCAATTTTAGGCTTATTCATAATCTATGATCAACTTCCTTTTGTAGTACCCTACCCCCAGGGAAGTCAAATCCCCGTTGTCTCCTTGAAAGAGAGATGTCCTGAACCACTAGACGATGGGGGCATACGTGCCCAACTGCCATCATACTATGAACATAGTATGAGCAGTTTTTTGAAATTGTCAATATAATAGAATGGAATAATTCGATTCACAAGGATCTTTCCGGATTCTATGATTCCATAGAATGCTTTTGTCATTTCAATTTAATTTAGGAATTATTCATTCTAACCATTCGCTATAAAATATAGAATTCTATTCTATATTTTATAATTTAAATCTAATAGTAATTAATATAGAACTCGAGATAAAATGAAATGAAAGAATCCTTTCATTAAGGGATTTGTCTACTATAAAAGGAAAAAAAATCAAGTAGGTGTAAGTTAAACAAAACCCATTACTACTAACTAATTGGGATTTCAAAATGAGTCCCTAATTACTATCCATCTACTTATGTATTGTATAGTATATAATAAGTTAGTGTATGTAATATATGTACATAGATCTATTTTCTATGTATATACATAGTGACTCGGCCAAGAATTGGCTAAAAGGACCCTTTTAACTCAGTGGTAGAGTAACGCCATGGTAAGGCGTAAGTCATCGGTTCAAATCCGATAAGGGGCTTTTCATAAAATGTTATTCAGTTGTTCAATTGAGGTTTGCTTTTTTTTTTTTCCCTTCTTTTAAAAGTGGTCGCCCTTTTAATTGTGTCACCACTCTTTTCTAATGACATTACAAAAATATTCTTAAATTTATTTTAATTATAAAATCAACCATTATTACTAAACTAAATTTATTAATGATAATTAAATTAAAATAAAAATATTAATTTTACAAAGGAAAAAAAATTTTTAAATCGAAAAATAAACCTAGTCACACGTTTTGCATTGAAATTTGAACATAATCACTCTTTTGGCCAAAGATTTTGATAGGAAAATCACATTGCTACGATGTTTGCGGCATTAGAACCTAGACTTCAAAATCTTTCCAATGATAATTATACGACCAGTTCCGATGATCGTGTGAGAAATGACGATTGTTTAAAGTTTGCTTGTGCTGAAATTGATATATGTTCAATCTTTTGGGCTAACTTTTTATAAAAATATCGTATTAATACAAGGTTAGCGTCATTAGAAACTACACTTCAAGAGCTTTCCAACGACATATTATATGTCCAATTCCGACTATGTGAGAAATGACGACCATTTAAAGTTTGCAATGATTTTTAACATCTAGTCGTGTGCAACGGGACCATGGTATAGTTGCGTAAAACGCACGACCGGACCGCGGTATGGTTGCGTAAAACACGCGACTCAACTCACTCTGGTCGTGCATTTAACATGACCATACCGGGATCAAGTCGTGCGTTTTATGCGACCATACTGCAATCAGGTCGCGCGCGACTGAATTTTAAAAATCAATGCATCTTTAAATGGTCGTCATTTCTCGTTCGATTGTCGGAATTGGGATATAATACATCATTGGAAAGTTCTTGAAGTCTAGCTTCTAATGACACAAACCTTGAAATAATACAATTCTTATGTAAAACGTTATACACAAAAGATTGAACATCTACCAAATATCAGCACAAACTAACTTTAAACGATCGTCATTTCTTGCTCGGTTATCGGAATTGGGCATATAATATATCACTGGAAAGATATTGAAGTCTAGGTTCTTATGCCGCAAACATTGCAATTATATGATTATAGCCAAAGGAGTGAACATGTATCAAATTTTAACACAAGCATATTTTTCTTAAATTCCATTTTGATGCTCATTTTAGTTGGCCATTGTAATTCGATTTTTTATTTTTGCTTGTTTTAATTCGGTGAATGTTTTTAGAGAGAAGTTAGAGATAGAAGGTTTGAAATCAACCAAAGCAAAGTTTAATATATATATATATAAGAGGTGGTTACACAATGAAAATGGTGGTGAACTTTAGTAATGCCCTTTTTTACCCGGGTTAGTTTTGCGTCAAATTGTGTCGCTTCATGTTGTACGACAGCGGAAGTAAAGATCGAAAACAATAACGGAAAGCAATAAAGATTCAAACGAACAATAAGGAAAATCACAACGAGAAATTAACGTGGTTCACTGTCAACGTGATAGCTACATCCACCGGCACCGAGAATAAACTTTTCACTATAAACCGGGAGATTACAAGATAAACGAGAAGCCACAACAATGGCTCTCCAAGCTTTTTCTCTCTTAGTTTTGCTCATTTTGTGTTGCATGCCCTAATTTTAATTACATGAGGCCTTTATATAGTATACCTCATAATAAAAAAAAATTAGGGTTAAGAAATACAAAAGAAACTGTCAAAACTATGAGTAACTAGCCAAAAACGTGCCAAAACCAACTTCCCGCAAAAACCGCAGTGCTCCACGCCCCGCTTAGAACTCCGCGCCACGGGCTGTACTCCGCGGCTCGCGTCCTGCTATCTGCCCAAAATAGAAGCTTTTTCGCACCCCACGTAGATCTCCGCATCCCGCGCATTCGCGTCCCACGCATACAGCCTTTTTGACCCACACTTGATTCATCTTTTTCATGATCTTGGACATGGTTCGAGTTAAAAGAATCCAAACAATCTCCACCTTGACGAGAACCCATAGTGAACCACTATCTCATGAAATCACAGTGAAGCAAAACCATTCTCAAGCCAAAACCAATGCAAAGCTCAAGCATAAGACATACATCCCGACAAGTCTCCAACCAAGACCAATCAACACCAACGAGTCTCCAACCAAGACTCATTACATACTTGTCTCCAAGTATAACACTCATAATGCTCAACTAGTATTACAAGTCCACGAGGCAAGCTTCACCTTGAGGTTGTGCACACCTCCACCTAGGAGCTCCCTCAACACCGCCCCTAAGGGCTTATGCTAATGAATCCAGTATTGTAAAGAATCTGCTACGATTGTTAGAACATCCTACCTTTTTTTATCTTTTTCTTTATGTACGTGCATTCCAAATGAAATCTGACCATACCATGCTTCTCCCGAACATCAAGTACCTGATCACTAAACACACAATCGTAGTACACAAAAGCCAACCAAGGTTGATCACAAAGAACCATCACCGAAATCAAGACACAATCAAACTCAGCGAAAACAACCCAAGCCTCAACCGATGTAACTAAGCACTTAACATCATTCTCGTACAAAAGAAACACAACAGATGATCCAAGCAAACCATAGAGTAAACAAATCTCTACCTGCTAGTGCCCCCACCTAAGTTGAGTCACAAACCTGCAAATGACACTTTTGGCATGCGCAAAACAAGTACACATCACAGCATACTTCAAACACGGAACTGTAACTCTAGACATGTAGACCGACTCAGGCTCAAAATGAGGTGATATAAATGAGCTAAGTAACACTACCAGTCTATACAATAGTTCCCACACTCTGTTCATACATAAAGTAAAATAGTTCCCATACTCTGTTCATACATAAAGTCCTAGTAGCACTACGCCTGCCCACTATACACTATAACATGTTCATAAGTTGGAGATTCAAGTGACTCCACAAAACCGGCTACCAACCTTGCCAAAACTACAAGGCTTAATGCATAACCTTCCACACTTATAACAACCAAAAAAATACTCCCTACAACCAACCTATTAGACTTCTCGATAATACATATAGGCTTTTCTTGAAACCCTTTAGATCGGCGGAATGTTTCATATACTGACTCCTTTAAAATCCACAGAGATAATGATAGCATAAGAAATCACAGTCAGAGATATACCTGGGGCAACATCAACACAATCAATCTGAGGTCGAATAGAAATGGATGAGGGGTTAACCTCATACTCCACCTCAAACGCGGTACCACTATCACCATAACCAACAGCTGAAAAATACACAACAACACACCAAAACCCTAATAAGGCTCCAAGCATGAGATAGCACGATACCCTACTGAGCCACACCACACACATCTGGTCACCTCTAATCCCGTGTGTAAACCCCGATCGAACAAACTAATCAAGTATCTACTAAATAACCAAGTACTAGAGAGCATGCATAAGACTTTCCCTAACAACGTTCGATTCGCTATTCTTGTAACACTGCTCTGCAATGGTGTAACTGCCTCGAATTATGAAGGCAAAGATTAATTGGAATTTATTATTAATCAAGCAAAAGCTCATTTTTGCCAGCACAATTAAGGGGGTTACTTAAAGGTTAAACCAATGTCCAAGTAAAATACTTGAAACAAAACCAAAGCAATATAACGGAAGTCTTAGCTTTCCAAATAAAGGAAAATTACAACCAAATCGAAACAAGTCTGAAGTTCGAATTACATCTTTAAAATAGTCCAAATCTAAACAATAGTACTAATAGTCTCTCAGATACAATAAAGGGATCTAAACAAAAGGGAGTCAAACTCCAAATCAAGTTCATCCTTTGCTCACATATCACTTCTCCGTCGAGGTGCCATGGAGGTTCACTCTAAAAACAAAAACCATTGGAAAACATACAAAGCATAGTATCAGCAAAAGGTTGAGTATAACACACTAGTGTCAGTCAAACAAGTTGTTAAAACATTTTGGTTTGAGTAAATTCATTTTGAAAGATGCTTTTTCATTTGATAAATCATATCATCATTCAAACTCAATTTAATGGTTTCATAATAATTCCAAGTTCTCATTTTTCATCATAAATCATAAGATCTCAATGGATCCAATTAACTTCAAACTTAAATTATAAGTTTGCATGGGTACTCTATGAGTCATCTTGTGACTCGGTTGGTAGGCGGTCTACCGTCCGCAACATGTCTGGCAAGTGTAACAAAATGGTATTGTGAACAATACGCGCTCAGCATTGGTGAGCCGTTTAATCATGCACACAACATTTGCTGTGGCATATGTACCCGCTATTTAGGCTAAAATATTTTTGTATATAATATATATATATCTTGTAATTTCAATAGCATTTGAGAAGTCAATTATATTAACTTTTTCCATATGTAAACATCTTTTATTTGCAACATAGCAAAACATACTTTATTTGTAACATAGCAAAATCAAATCATGATCTTTCCCACATGGATAAAACATGATTAGCATAATCGTATCATCAAATGTAACCTTTGTATTATATTGGGGCTTCACCAACATGTATGGAAATGCATCGTAACAAACAATGATTAAAGTTCAATACGATTTTTCAAGGAAACCGTAAAAATATTTCGTTTCAATCATTCGTAAAGTAATATAACTTAAAAGAGTTTTCAAATTCATTCAAAGCAACTAGAATATAGTTCATAACTCTATAAAATAATTATCACAGAAGATTTCATAAAACATTATTTTTTAAATAAGAGATAGTTTTCCCTTTAATAAAATTGATAATTGATTTACAAAATACATATTAAGTCTCCAACAAGGCCCAAATTAATCAAGTCATTATAATACCTTATTTAAAATAATTTTTAAGGTTGTCCCATCGAGTTATAATTGGTTATGCCAATTTATAACGATTTTACGAATATTTTCGACATTTTAGGTATTTACCGTTATTTAAATGATGTCTTAAATCCATAAAATTTGTAAAACATCTAAGTTAAACTTATTTTATACTATGAGGCAATAGGTTATTGATACAATTATAACTTTTTGATATAAATCTATTTTTATTCCAATTTAATTATCAATATTACACCTTTTAATAAATAAATAATTTCTATTAATTTTAAAATATAGTAAATAATGAATATTTAGCTTCATAATATAATACCAAACTTTTAGAAGTCATATAACACATTTATTAGGCCATTTAAACTTATAAAATTCATGTATGATATTTTATAATTTTGTATAGGCATTTTATTGATAAATAAAATAAAATCGGTTTAAAATTATTTGAGTTCGAATGAAATAATATAAAAATTCTATGATGTTTCAGAAACTATTTTAAGTTATAGAAAATTTTAAATAATCATTAAAAATCACAAAGAATATTTTTAATAATTAATGTTGTTATTTAATTGATAAAAAATTAAATTTATTTAAGTCCATATATGGTCACGAAAATCCATATAAATTTTCTAAAATGTATCTATTATTTATATAAGTGTCTCATAAAATTTTCATGTCCAAAATATGTCATTTAGTATTTATTTTATATTTTACCTTTTTCTAGCTTACCGATTATTAATAACCGAATAAAACTTATTAAGGTCCTTAAACGTCAACAAAATCTTCCAAAAAGTTTACCAATATTAGTTACTGTCCATATGAGTATGTGATAAAAATTTCAAGTTCAAATGTCTTTATTTGGTAATTATTTTATATTTTACTATTTCACATTTACTGATAAACAATTTAACGATTACTCAAAAATCATAAAAAATTTCAAACTAAACTATATTCTGGCCAAATCTTGTTGGAGACATTATAATATGATGTTATTAATTATTTTTAATGATCAAGAGTTTATCTAATACGATGTTTCATAATAAGCGTATTTAACACCTTAAAATGCATTAAAATATTATTTTAACGAATAAATTTCAACAAAAATATTCAAGAGATTTTATGAACATATAGCTACTGAAAATTACTTTTAAAATGCACTTCAAATATTTTCCAAGACCATATAACCATTTCCATCACAATTACTTTCACAAAGTAGTGTTAATCATGTCTTTAAACATACAATAATTCATAAAATCAACATGCATGATGCCCACAATAATAATACATGTAATAAATCATTCCACACTCAAAATTATCATTTTGATATCATTTTTCAAGATTTAAGAACTTACCTTTCAGAATTTTATTTTAAAATAAAAATAAGTTTATACATAACTTTCCCAACTTGTTCTTAAATCTTTTAAAAATCACCCCGTGTGACCTTCCTCGTACCTTAGCTCCAAAAGTACTCCTCAACCATTGGTACAAATTTTCAATAACTAAGATCCAACTCCTTTGCTACAATCATTTTTTTAAGAATTTAAAAATAACATTATTTCAAATCTTCATGTAACTTGATGACTTTTGATTTTTAACTAAAGATTGTTACATTTACTTACCCTTTGATATTTTTTTAATTTGGAGATTGATTAGTGTTGAGAAACACTTGTTGAACAAGTCCCACAACTTGAGAGTTTTTGGCTAGGAAACACAAATAGGAGATTGCAACTTGATTGAAGAAAAAATGTTTTAAATTCCTTCTTTTGGTCGAATTTCTAGCCCTTCTTAGGAGATTATCGTTCTTAATTATTATGATGAAATTTCCATTTTATATTAATCTTAGTTTATAAAGGATTTCATGTAAAAAGAATTTTACATGAAGAAGTTTTAACAAAATTAGTGAGATAAAGAAATAACCATAACTTACTCTATTCTTAGTGCATTTCTTCAAATTTGGTGTCTATGGAAAGCTCTTGAAATAAAGATTATTTTAATGGAATATTTGAGTTTATAAACATAAATTTTCAGAAGTTTTAGATGTGTTTTTGAAAAAGATTTGATAAGAAAAGAATGTATTTTAGTATTTGAAACTTTGTAGGATTCTAGTGTATGTTCTTGGATGAATATGGAAGCAATGTATTTGTGTTTATGGCTGGATGAAATGCCATATTATGGGCTATTTTTACTTCTTATATTAGCCTTTGCATGCTTGTAATGATGCACAATTTAGATTAGAACAAAAGAGGATTTTGGGTAGCGTGTTTAGCTTGAGTATGTAAGTGTATAAAGAAATAAAAGGGGGGTTTAGGACAGCGATATGTGGCTGATTGTTGGGGCTGTTTGGAAGCGGATTTTGTCCTTCAATTGATCTATTATAGTGTAGGAAAGATTTATCTAAGATAATTTAAAGTTTGGGTAAAAATTCTGTACATGTTACATATTATGTAACTTGTATTTCATGTATGAAAATCACTTGTATATGTGTATAAAATATTTAAAATATTCTCAACATGAGTAAATAAAAGTTTTCGAATTAGTATTATAATTTTTCCAAATTGTTGTGGGTAATTGTTCAACTTTAAATTTTACCTCCAAAGTTTACGTTACTTCTTACTATTCGTAACCACGTTACAAATTAACAAGCTTCTAAGCATTGTAGAAAATTTTCAAATTACTACCATCAATAATTAAAAAAATTTTAGACGTCAAATTCGTGATTAAAATGAGATTAATTTATTCGACTGTTTCAAATGGTGTTATCCCATAGGTATGATGCCACAAAATACCTAAAACACAGAATATAACAAATCCACTAAACGAACTATCCAAGTGTAGCCAACTAACCATCTTACCATACAAGTAAACATGAGCTTCAATGCTAAGCTCACACCTGTGTTTAAACCCAAACACCCAATGCTTTTCTTCCTCAAGGTAGGCATCCCTGACACATATAAGACGATTCCCATTGGACAATTTCAGCCCTCTACTCTCACCCATATGACATACAGTGTAACACTCTGAACGACATACAGGGATTTCTCCTTGACACCCTTAAATATCAAAATCGAAACTTAAAGACACTCACTTCCCTATTGCTAAACTCACCCTTGAGCCCAAAATCATCTAAGGTTCCAAGCGATATCAAGTTTTTCCCCAATGCAGGAACATGCCTCACCATAGTCAAAGTAACCCTTCTCCCATCAATAGTCCGAAGTCTCATGGAACCAATACCTACTACTTCACATGGAGTACCGTTAGCAACCGTAACTGAACGCCCAAAACAAGACTCATAAGTATCAAACCAATCCCGACGATGACTCCTATGGAACAAACTACCAGAATTAAAAATCCAACTATCAAACAAATCACCAAACTCAACACAACTAATCAATGCTGAGTCTTCCTCCGAATCATAGCACTTATTATGTTTACTTTCACTATTGTGGCCTGAGATTTATTCTTTAATTCTGGACATTTAGACCTAAAATGTCCTGGTGCCTGATAGTAATAACATATTATAGTCCTAGTGTTGTTAGACCCATCTGTACTATTATTAGTGTCCGACCTATAGCACCATTACTATTGTTAGACCCCTTTTTCTTTCTAGAATTTTTGTCTGACCGAACAACGAACTTACTGCCATAATTTTCATTATCACCTTTCCCCTTTTGATGCAACTCCCTTGTATAAAGTGCTGCATTCACTTCTTTTAGGGTCAGCGAGTCTTTGCCAACCACAAAAGACTCCAAAAAGTTCTCATAACTATTCGGTAGAGAAACAAGCAATATTAACGCTACATTCTCATCATTTATCTTAACATTAAATTACGCAAATATAGTAAACTAGAATTAAGATTTTCTAGATGATCTCTTAATGGCGTAACTAATTGCATCCTGAGGCTAAACAACCGCTGTTTAGTGGCAATTTGTTGGTTAAAGATTTCGTCATGTACAATGACTCCAATTTTAACCATAATTCCGCGATTGTCTCCTGATCAGCAACCTCCGTGATGATATGATCATCAAGATTTAGCAAGATGGTAAAATAAGGCTTCTCTTCCATAACTACTAATTGTTCATCAGTCCATCCGTCTCCAGATCTCGACGTAGATGCCGCACTCTTTGGAATCAACGGACGCCAAATCTGCAATTGCTTTAATAACACCTTCATCTTAATCTGCCATAGCCCAAAGCTATTATTCCTATTAAATTTCTCAATCCTTATTGTAGGATCTCCTACCATTATTTCCCTTAAAAAACTCTTCCTAGGATTAAACCTGAGCTCTTGATGCCAATTGTTGTGCAACAGCGGAAGCAAAGATAAAAAAACAATAACGGAAAGTAATAAAGATTCAAACAAACAATAAAGAAAATCACACCAAGAAATTAACGTGGTTTACTATCAACGTGATAGCTACATCCACCGGCACCGAGAATAAACTTTTCACTATAAACCGGGAGATTACAAGATGAACAAGAAGCCACAACAATAGCTCTCCAAGCTTTTTCTCTCTTAGTTTTACTCACTTTGTGTTGCATGCCCTCATAATAAAAAGAAATTAGGGTTAAGAAATACAAAAGAAACCATCAAAAACTATGAGTGACCGGCCAAAAACGTGCCAAAACCAACTTCCCGCAAAAACGGTAGTGGTCCACGCCACGCGGCCCTGCGCCTCGCGCCATACTCCGCGGCTCGCGCCCAGTTCTCTGCCCCAAACAAAAGCTTTTTCGCACCTTGCGTAGATCTCCGCATCCTGCGCATATCTCCGTACCCCGCGCATCTAGCCAATTTGACCCACACTTGATCCATCTTCTTCATGATCTTGGACTTGATTTGAGTCATAAAAATCCCAACACTTCAATTGGTCAATGATGTTTTATAATTTTTTTTGACTTTTGCACAAAATGTATTTAAATCCATGTGGTGACCTTGAGCTTTAACTTTTTAATGTGGTAGAAAAAATACTCCCTCCTATTCACCTTAGGAGTCCCATTTGACTTTTCACGGATTTTAAGGAGAGTCAAAAGTGGGACTCTAAGGGTAGGAAAGAGAGTGGTATTATGGGTTTTTAATGTAAGGGAGGAAAATTTGTATGGGTAATGGAGGGTATAATTGAAAATAGGATAAAGTTACTAAAGACATAAAAGTCAAAAACCCATACCAAAAATAGAAGTGGGACAATTAAGGTGACTTGACCATAAAAGGAAATGGGACACATAAGCTGAATAGGAGGGAGTATTAAGTTTTTGGCTAAATTAAGTACTTAGCGATGAGTAGTGGGCTACCTAGGGGAATGATCAACACGAGCAACTTGGACTCCATTTGGGCTAAAATCGAAGCAATCATGGATAAGAAATTATCTAAGTTTAAGTTGGCTTAAGGTAGTTCCAATGTATCTGCTGCAAATGAAGCCAAATCCTTCTCATGTAGACTCTACGGGGACACTAATCATGATACATCCTATTGCGGGGGTTCAAATTCTAAGCATGTGGAAGCGGCAGACTATGGTGGAGGCATTCTAGAAGGGATCCTGGTCACAAGTTATGATGGTTATGGGTACAACCCCGAATGTGTGGCCAAGGTCAAGGGTACACTCAACAAGGTTTCTACAACAACCAACTCTTTAGACCTCCCTTCAATCCCAATACAAGCTAAGGGAACTTCGACCAAAGCTATAACTCCAACAACCATGTGCCTTACGAAAATCAAGCCGGTGATAGTTTTCCTAGGCCTAATGGGAATAGGCCATACCTCCAAGTGCCATGACCTAACCCCAACCTACCATATCCTTCTGCTCAATCACTACCAAACCCCGCTCTTAATCATGATTACCTTTCCACTCAAGTGAGCTCTCTTGCTCAACAAAACCAAACCCTCTCTCAAACCAATCAAACTTTGATTTCGCAATTGCAAAAACTTCAAGCCCAAATAAAAATGTTTGAGTCTCAACTTGCTCGATTAGCCCACCCACCTCAACCATCATTATTCGCATCCAACCCTCAACCCAACCCATGCATCCAACCTCCATCACCTAACACCCCTAACTCCAACTCCAATCATCATACATGCAAGGCGATCTTCCTTAGATAGGGAAATACATACCCAACTCCAATTAAGGCCACAAAGGATGATTTAGGGGAAGGCTCTTCAAGGGGCAATGATCTTCAAGTGAATGATGAGTATGGAGTGACCTTGAGAGAGAAGAAAAAGAGGGTGTTGTTGAGGAAGATTGCGAGAAGAAGAATGATGTTGAGGAAGAGAAGAAAGATAAAGTTGAAGAAGAAAAAGAAAATAGAGTGTTGAATGAAGAAGAGAGATGGAAGAAGATCCAAAAGAGAAGGGAACATGAGCGTCTACATGCCCCACTGCTACCTTTTTCATACAAAGCGGTGGAAAAACAATTGCAAGTCAAGTTCCTTAAATTTCTTGATTATATGAGATGACTTGAAATGAAGATCCCATTCTTAGAGGCAATGGAGCAAATGCCTCAATCAAGTATTTGAAGACTTTCTTGGGGAACAAAAAGAAGCTTGAGAGTGAAGTTGTGAATTTGTAGGAACATGTAAGTGCCATCATCCAAGGCACATCGGCCAAGAAGGAAAAGGCTCGAGGACCCTTTGTGCTTCCGGTCACTCTTGGGAAGCTCAGTTCTAAAGTAGCACTCGTTGATTTAGGGGCCTCTATTAGCCTAATGCCTATGTCCATTGCAAATCAACTCGCTTTTGAGCTCAAGCCATCAAGGAAAACCATCCAACTCGCCGACCGAAGTGTTAAGATGCCATGTGGGGAGTTTAAGAATCTACCTATCCAAGTGGGATACATTGTGGTTCCATGTGATTTTGTTGTTCTAGACATGGTCAAGGATCCTTAAACTCCCCTCATACTTGAGAGAGATGCTTTGAAGACCTTGGGTGCCCTTATTGATTGTGAATCAGAGACCATTACCATTCGGGTAGCCTAAGATGATGGCTCCATCCTCGCTTGGGGGAGTCAGTCCACCTCCGGATGACCCCGGTTACACAATGCTCACCTCAGCCACTACTTCTCGGTGGAGAGTTCTAGGTTATAATGCTGGAGGCGATAGAGATGATAGGTGGGAGATAACCCGGTGTTTGTTTGGTTGCTTGCTTTCTTCCCAATAGTTCCAATAATGATGATCTTTCTCACTTTTGGTTTTCTTATTCACCTTTTCAAAGAGCCGAGATGACTCTTGAGCTGGATTGGGGGAGGGTTCTTGCGCTTTCAAAGTTTCAAAAGATCTTCATTATTGT
>NC_080049.1:19356607-19464107 GCF_026212465.1 Amaranthus tricolor
TGTGTTATCTTATTTTTATGGGATGTGAAATTTTATTTTACCGCAAGCAATTGACGTACGTGTAGCTGCGGGTCGAACACAAGAAAGCGGGGACAAATAACTCGCTAATTTTGATTAACTATATTGCTTAAGGGGAAAAAGAATTTGATTGATTTTTGTCTAATAACTAAGAATGCAATAAGAAAATGTGTTGAAACTATATGATGAAGGTGTTTAGGGTGTTGGAAATCCCTTAAATTCTTGTATGATTGAACTCTTATTAGTATTTATAAAATGTCGAATTAACTACATGACTAAATATGATCTTGTTAATCTCAAACTCTCATTCTATTGATTAACTATTGGATTTTTAGGCCCTATTAATTCGATTCTCACATGCTAGTTCTATTGAATGAATTAATAAGAATTTAACTAAAATTTACCCTAAAGCAAAGTTGATCTTAATCTCACACGCCGGTTCTATTGATTAGTCCAACAAAGCAAGTTTAATTTAGGGTTATTGACATAATTCAATCATTTTAATCCTAATTTTATAGACACATCTAATAATCAAATTATACTTGAGTTATAGGTTCAAACCCTAACCCTAGAAAATGCAAACTACTCACAAATCATGCTAATAAACATAAAATCAACAATAATCATGATGAACATTAGTAATAAAAAGGTAAAGTAGAGTAACTTACTAAATGAGAACATAAACTACCATGAATTGCATCTAATAAAGTAGAAAGTATCAATGAAGAACAATGAAAGATGAGTTTTGATGACTAGGGATTTCTACTCTAAGAGGAAAAACATGAAAATTAAAAACTAAAATTCTGAAATTAATAAAAAACTAACTAAACTTCTCTTTCTCCAAGGTTTTTGTAAAATTACATAAAAACAATGTTAATCACATGCGGCAAAAACAAGAAAACCAATATCTAAATCAACCAAATATTCTACTTACCATCATAAAACGAGGGTATAAATACGCATAATATGTGCAAATAATTGTAATTATCATTATGGTAATTGATCTCTCATCTTCTATTATGTACAATGGCAGACCTAGGATTTGAAATATGGGGTTACGAGCTTAATAAAAACATCTTGTTTCCAATCAACAAGTAAAACATAACTTGAAAGAGTAAAATATAAATAAAACATAAATTTGATACTTTATAAGTTAATTAAAATAATAACTTTTAATGTTATTCATGAATAACAATCAATGAAATCATACACAAATTCAAATACAAATTCTAATTCTAAATTGAAATTATCATAATTTAAAGCAAATAAAATTGAAATTATCATAATTTAAAGCAAATTAAAGTTATGATTATCATAATTAAAAGCAAATTAAAAAGGTTTCCAAACAAATTTATATGAATTTAGTCCAAAGTAAACAATTATATATAGTAAAGGTGAAATGAATGTGCGATTGATGAACTTAACAAGTAAAAACTAATATCAAAACCATAGTTCTATTGGAAAAATGCACATACAATGGTGATCTATGGCTCGATTGAATAACATGGGCAAGGGTGCAAGTCGTCTTTGGTGTGACTAACTAACTTCTGCTCATTGATGCGCAAAGATATGGTAGCAAGACAAGAATGTCAAGGGTGCTGCCTAATAAACATGGAGCGGAAACAAATTGGTTGTAGGCATGACTCGAAAATATATATCGAGAATGATTGATGTAAGAGACTCAATATGTACTTGGTGTCTTGTCGAAAGTCCTTATGATAATATGGTGGTTAGCCATCGTGCTCTATGAGTTGATTATAATTCCGGATCAGATTTTACCGATCCATAAGTATGTGGTCCATCATCAAAGTAAAGGCGGATTGTTGCGTGTGCATTTTAAGTTTAAAGTCAAAAAATTCAAGAGGCATTTCATATTTATAAGTGTACCTACCTTAAACCTAATATAATTGTACAAAACATGTTAAAGAAGAAGTCCAAAATAAAATTCATACAAATTTAGTCCTAATATAAACCCATACTGCAATGAGAGTCAATATGGAACCAAAGGACATATCATCATCATCATACCTAGTGTATTCCGCTCATAGGAAAACTATGATCAGGATCTGAGGAGGGAAGGAAGACGATAACACATACCCATAAAGGAGAGTGCGGTCAAAGAGTCCCTCGGCACAAGAAGATCTTCAAAGAACATGAAAACCTGCAACTATCTAAAAAGCTTGCAACTACCCGAAACCAGAGTACATAGCACAACTTAAGTCATCAAAGTAAATCTTTAACTTAATGACCAATACAATTACTCAAAAGGAGGTTCATATTTGCAGTGCATGAATGACTCTTATGGTATACTTCTATTGTAGGAAATCAGAATATATTGTAGGAAATCAGAATATTTTGTATTTTAGAAATTACTTTATTTAGCTTTATTTTCATTCCTAGATTAGAACAGTGATTAGTGTATATAAACAATGCTTGTAATTCTTCAGAAAATAAGAAAAACAGTATTCAGCCATAATGAAAACCCTAAACGTTTTTTTTTTTCGTTTTTCATGGTATTAGAGCCGAAGGTTAGTTTCAGGACGATACATTTCTTTAGGCAACATCATCTACCTTTTTAACCCTTACCTACAATGGAAGATGAAACATAAAACAAAAACCAAAACAACAAGCAACTTATTTCAGTTGCACAAATAGAACAGATGTTCCAATACTTTCAACAGCTTACCAAACAGAATAATCCCACAAGTGAACCATAATCAACTTACCTATGGGTAGCCGAAAAACTAACATACCAAAACTACACCAAATGGTGTAAACTCATTCAGATCGCAATCGGATGAAGGGGACGTCTCAATCACATCATCGACGCTCCTCCGGAACCCACAACCTCAAATTACCTACAATGGAAACAACGGGACTCGGTTGTTTTATCATGGATTATAGCCAATATCGACTCAGATTTAGTGAATCAATTTCTTGATTACACTACGGCATGGGATCTCTGGAAAGGGACCGAGACTCTCCTGAGTAGTGGAAGGGACGAGTTATAAATATTTGACCTAAGCAAAGCAGCAAGTCTCAAACAGAACAATAAATCAATTGAAGTGTATTATGGAACACTCAATACATTGTGGAAGGAATAAATCAATTGAAGTGTATTATGGAAAACTCAATACATTGTGGAAGGAAATCGATCGTCGGATGCCAAATCCGATAAAGTGTTCTGAGGACATCACAAAATTTAATTCATTTATCCAGAGACAGAGGCTCTATCAGTTATTGGCTGGCATAAACGAAAATCTAGACAAAGAGAGGCGTGATTTGCTAAATCAAGATCCTTTACCCACACTCGAAGTGGCGTACGCCATGATCCACCGAGAACTAGCACGGCGTGGTATCATGGGTACCACCTCATCACTAGGAACGAGTCCTTCAGAGATCGGTAAAAGACTTGCCATCAAAAACCGGTCAGAAACTTCATTCCGGCGTGATAATCGAGATCAGACTCATCTTAAGTGTACTCACTGCGGAGGTACAAAGCACACAAAAGAAGGATGTTTCAAGCTAATAGGATACCCGGAATGGTGGGAAGAACACAAGCACCAGAGAGCCGCCACCAAGGCCACGATTTCCCGTTCCGAGGCCAAGGCTCACCTTGCTACTGAGTTTTCCGACAATCGGCAAACACCTCAAGAGCCCACTGTCGATCTCCACAACCTAAAAGGTAATGCAAGTAGTAAGGGAAAACACACCAGCAGACATGGATTTTATAGGGAAACTACTAACCCTACTCCCAACCAAATACCCGGATACCCCCACACCTCAACCCACCAAATAAATAAACCCATTCCACCCTTAAATAACAATAAGGGATTACTATGTGAGCAAAAAAGTTCGACATGGATTTTCGATTGTGGGGCAGCTGGCACGATGACATATGAACCAACCGATCTCCTCTCTTTCACACATACTACTCGCCATGAAATTCAGACTGGTAATGGTGATTTTGTTGATGTTACTAAAGTTGGACCTGTTGATATTTCCTCCTCTCTACATCTTAAAAATTGTCTTTTAATTCCTAAATTAACTCGTAAACTTTTGTCAATTAGTCAGTTAACTAAGGAATTAAATTGCACTATTCTCATGACGTCTAATGGTTGTATTGTGCAGGTTTCTCAAACAAGAGCGATCATTGGGCGTGGTACCGAGAGAGGAGGATCATACTATGTAGATGAGGCGGGTCACAAAGGTCATACATCGCTTGCTTGTGGATCTCCTAATCACCAACTAAGGATATGGCATAAACGTCTTGGACATCCATCAGTGGGTTATTTAAAACGTCTTTTTCCATCTTTCCATAGTTGTAATAATTTTTTGGACTGTGAATCTTGTGTGTTAGTAAAAAGTCACAAACATTCATATTCTCCTAGCTTATCCCATACTCATAAACCTTTTGTGTTATTAAACTCTGATGTGTGGGGCCCAACTCCTGTTTTCAATTCTCATGGTTTTTCATATTTTGTTCTCTTTGTTGATGATTGCACTCGTATGAGTTAGGTTTATTTTTTAAAACACAAATCTGAAGTTTTTGATGTTTTTGTTACCTTCTATAACATGATTGTTACCCAATTTCACACTCACTCCGACCTGATAATGGGGGGGGGGGGAATATATCAATCTAAACATGAAACAATTTATTAATGATCATGGTCTTATACACCAAACTACATGTCCTGATACCCCTTAGCAGAATGGTGTTGCAAAGCGCAAAAACCAAACCCTTCTTGAAATTACTCGCTCCCTCATGTTTGAATCTCGGGTTCCTGCATCATATTGGCTAGAAGCTCTTGCCACTGCTACTTACTCAACCAATCGCCTTCCTACCAAGGCGTTACACTTTCAGACCCCCCTAGACACTCTTAAAACCCATCTTGTTGTTCCCTCTTCACATTCTCTTCCCCCTCGGGTATTTGGATGTGTTGTGTATGTTCATCTTCCTACACGGACACGTACCAAACTTGAACCCCGTGCTGTCAAATATGTGTTTTTGGGATACGGAACCACACAAAAAGGGTACAGATGCTTTGGCCCCATGTCCCATCGGATGTATGTGACTTTAGATTGTGAGTTCTTTGAGGACTCTAACAATTTTTTCCAGCTTCGATCTCAGGGGGAGAACCATAGTAAGGATCTAAGCTGGCTCAAATTTCCTGGTAGGAGAGACCCAAAAGAGCAAGTAGGTTACACCACTGATACTGCCTCTGAAACGATTGTTCATTCTCCTACTCCTCAGTTCACTCCAGCTCTTAAGCATCCTGAATTTCCTGAATCTCCTGAGGTAATTGGTGATACTTCTCATAATGTAATAACTGATAATGTTACTACTGAAGATAAAGAATCCGATGTTGAAACTAATAATGAACAAAGTACTGAGTTGTCTAACATGTATGAGTTACCCCTGAGAAGTACAAGGGGTGTTCCCCCAAAAAGATATGATCCAGATTATGAGGCAAAAAGATCTCTACCCTATAGACCGAAATGATGTTGAATCCTTAGCTCAGGCAGCATTAGCCTTCAACACTTCTCTGTGCTCCAATAAAATACCGAGAAATGTTGAAGAGGCCCTTCAGGATCCTAAGTGGAAGAAAGCAATGGAGGAGGAAATATCGGCCCTTATGAAAAATGAGACTTGGAAAAATTGTGAGCTACCTAAAGGAAAGAAGACAATAGGATGAAAATGGGTGTTCATTATCAAATACCATGCGGATGGAACCATTGAACGCTACAAAGCTCGACTAGTAGCAAAGGGGTACACTCAAACATATAGTGTAGACTATTCTGAGACATTTTCACCAGTAGCCAAGATTGATACTATCCGGGTTCTTTCTCGATTGCAGCAAATAAGGATTGGCCCTTACATCAATTTGACGTGAAAAATGCATTCTTACATGGTGAACTCGAAGAAGAAGTGTACATGAAACCTCCCCCAGGGTTCTCAGAAGCATACAGTCTAAGAGAAGGGTGCAGACTCAAAAAAGCTCTATATGGCCTCAAGCAATCTCCTCATGTATGGTTCGGAAGTTTTACATCTGCTATGAAGAAGTTTGGGTACAAACAGAGTACTTCAGATCACACACTGTTTCTCAAGAAAAGAAGAGATCGGATTATATGCTTAATCATTTATGTGGATGATATGGTGATCACGGGTAATGATGCAGATGAGATACGGGAATTAAAAAAGAAACTGTCCGGTGAATTTGATATGAAAGATTTGGGAAGTCTCAAATACTTTCTTGGTATTGAAGTTCTACGATCAAAGAAGGGAATTTTAATTAGTCAACGAAAGTACATCCTAGATCTCTTGGCAGAGACTGGCATGCTTGACTGCAAGCCAGCAGACACACCTATCGCAGCAAACCATGGGTTACAAATAATTGAAGGAGAGAAACCGACAGATCAGGATCGTTATAGGAGATTGTAGGGAAACTCATATATCTCTCAAACACTAGACTTGATATCGCATATGTAGTTGGCGTAGTCAGCAGATTCATACACAAGCCACAAGTTCAACACATGACTATTGTAATGCGAATATTGAGGTATCTGAAGAGTACAAGTAGCAGAGGACTTTTGTTTAGTAAAAATGATAATTTGGATCTCCTAGCCTATACAGATGCAGATTGGGCTGGTGATAGAGATGACAGAAAGTCAACATCAGGGTATTTCACTCTTGTCAGGGGAAATTTGGTCACTTGGAAAAGCAAGAAGCAAAAAGTAGTAGCACTGTCTAGTGCAGAAGCAGAATTTCGGGGAATTATGAAGGATATCACCGAAGTATTGTGGATCAGGAAGCTTCTAGAAGAATTAAAATTTCCACATAAAGGGCCTTGTGATCTCTTTTGTGATAATAAAGCAGATATCAGCATCTCCGGTAATCCAGTGCAACATGATCGCACAAAACATGTTGAATTTGATCGGCATTTCATCAAAGAGAAACTCGAGGAAGGGATCATCAATCTCCCGTTTGTTCGTTCAAAAGAACAACTTGCAGATTTCTCACCTAAGCAGTTTCCTCGGAATCATTTGACAATGCTATATGCAAGTTAGGTCTTGCTGAACCGTATAACCTAACTTGAGGGGGAGTGTAGGAAATCAGAATATATTGTAGGAAATCAGAATATTTTGTATTTTAGAAATTATATTATTTAGCTTTATTTTCCTTCCTAGATTAGAACGGTGATTAGTGTATATAAACAATGCTTGTAATTCTTCAGAAAATAAGAAAAACAATATTCAGTCATAATCAAAACCCTAAACGTTTTTTCCCCTTTTTAATCTATGACTTAAACAAAAGTAGCAGCCATGTAATATCAAAGCTAGTGGTGGATTGGCCCTTTTACTAATTATAAAAACCAGATTCTCAAATCTCAAGACATATTACATACAAAGTAAAAACTATAATACATGACAATTCGATTCAATTTAAGCAAATGGTATATTATGAGAATAATAAAACTGATCAAGACTAGTAGAACTAAAATATAGTAAATGTTCCCACAACCTAATAAAGGAAATGGTACTATTATTCTAGCAAATTATCAATTTATTTTATCGAGAACACCGCTTCATTCCACAATATCATTAGATGACTTTTATTCAAACTCTCATCTAATCAGGGTTTAGCATTCGGATGTACTATGTACACAACCATAGCATTTTATAAATAAAGAGGTTTTTTTAATTCTCTATTAATAACAAACACTATAACGACTTTACATAAATAAGAAAAGTACGTGATTTAATTTTACTATTAACAAGAAATCCATTCGTTAAGCATGTCTTTAACATCGACCTATATGAACTTATTATACAAGTTAATACAAGTTATGATAACACATTAAATCTAAAATGCGAGTTAACAGTGAAACTAAAAATCCATTACAATGTAAATAACTAATATTTTTATTTGTGCCCTCGAATGAAAACCTGGAAGTACTTAAATGACCCCTCGTGGCATGACAGGTTATGGAGAGGTAGTAGTAATAGTAAAGTAGTAATTCTTTAAACAAGAGTGCATGATGAATCAGTACTTGGTCGAGTAGAAGAAAAGCAGAATAGAAAAACAATAACAAGGTGTAGTAATTAATAACCACACACAAATATTAAAATCAAAGATGCATTTGACATAATGACGCTTCTGTGTGCTCAAAAGTCATGACATCCATAAGGTTTTGCCCCTTTGATTCCACTACTAGTTGCCCCATATCAAAACATCATTCAACTGATTTTAAGAATCCAATCACTAAACGTATTCTAATTATACGTGCTTACCACGCACTTTTTTACTTTCTAATAGGATTAATATATACTTCTTATGGATTTTAATAATTGCTATAGTTTCTGTAGCAATAGCTGTTCATCAATTGATCTTTATTTGGTATATATTTCTCCTGTATAATGTAAAACATAATCAAATATGATCTTGTTTGATTCGTTTTAATGCATGTATATACTTTATCTATTTCTTAAAGTTGTTCTCACAAAGAACGTTAACAGCAATTAAGGAAAAAAATTATTAGATGATAGATTTATTATTTTATTAAATAATAAATTTGATGCAAGAAAAGCACCCTATTAACATTATAAAATATTAAAATAAAATTAGTAGAAAAAAATACGAGAATCACAGCTATTAAAAAATGTTGAAATAAAGTTAATGGAAAACATGTTATGACCATAAACAATATAAAAATATTAAAATGGTGTTAGAGGAAAATATGTGAAGACCATAAGCATTATTAATTAAAATATTAAAATGAGAATAGACAAGGTTAATTATGTCCAAAATATGCATTATAAATAGAAAGATTGTTCGTGAGAACAACAAATGAAGCAATTCAAAATGGGAAATGAGATATAAATAGAAAGATTTTTTGGAAGAACAACAAATATAATAACTCAAAATGTAAAATGAGAACAACTTTTTAAACGAAGAGAGTAATATTTAGGAGTGTTGGATTTGGCGAAAAATATTTTGCATGAAAAATACTCTCTCCGTTCCCTAATGAAGTTCTCACAAGGCATGTTCAGAGGAATTAAAAATATAGAATCTTTTAAAGGACAAATTATCAGCATAATACAATCTTTTAATTATTTTCCTACAATAATACCAACTTTTAATTAACTATGTATAATACCAACTTAAAGGGTGTTTCCCTAGAATATCCCTAACATGTTAAAAATCAAACAATAGGAAATTATATGACAAAAAAAATTGGTAAATTAGCTAATAACGAAAAATCGTATCATTCATAGTAATTTTTCCTCTTTTAAATAGTAAATATATTATTTTATTAAATAATAAATTTGATGGAAGAAAAGTGGGAATCATAAACATTAAAAAATATTGAAAGAAAGTTAGTGGAAAAAATATAAGGACTACAACTAATAAAAAGATATTTTCAAAAAATTTGTGGGAAACATGTAGGGACCATACGAAATATAAAAATGTTAAAATGAAGTTAGCGGAAGATATATGAGAACTATAAACATCGTTAAAATATTAAAATGAGAATGAATAAGGTTTATTTTTATCCAAAATTTGGGATATAAATAGAAAAATTCCTTGTGAGAACAACAATTAAAACATCCAAATTGACAAATAAAAAATTTTTAGAGGAACGAAGGGAGTATTTTTTTAATGGAAAATGAAGATGATACTTATCGGTTATAACTCCTAGCTCGAACAATTTAGATATCGTATTGGAAATACTTCACATGTAAGACAAGATCCCACATTGCTAAAATAGTGGATTGTGGACATCTATATATATATTGGGTGAGCTAATCCTTCTACTACCATATGATTTTGGGAAGCAATGAACCCCATCAACTATATGTACAAGTCAACGGTCTTGATCCATTGGTTTGTGGGCCCGAGCCTACGGGTGTCCTATGTCCACACGAGTAAATAACTGTGAGATTATGTGGCGAACTGTCACGCCTAACGAACTCAATGATAATACATTTCCTTGTATTGTTGGAAGAAAATGTTTGTAGCAGGATAAAAATTATTTTCCTATCAGAATTTTCGCTTTTAAAAATGTCTGCAAACCAAAACAAAAAAGAAAAATCACCCCAAACAAACCACTTGTGTGTTTTCTTTTGTATTAGTGTTGTTTGAAAGTTACTAATATATACATAAACCATTCAATCATAATGGAATAATGGTATGATCGATGATGTAATCAATCTATTAACTTTTGTGTATCTTTTTTTCTTGTGTGTATCTTCAAAATAAACTTGTTTGCTTAAGTAATACAAATTTTTTGGAGGAATTAACATTAGTAGAATTAATTGACTAAACGTTTTAAACTTCAATTCCTTTTTATGATTGATCAAAAGGTAATTTTGTCAATTTTTGTACTTTGAAACTGAGGTAAAAATCTTGTCAAATTAATTAAGTAAACTTTTTTTTTTTTTTTTTTTTTTTTTTTTTTTTTTTTGTATTGAAAGGAGTTGAATTGAATAAGTTTTTATTCTGGTCAAATTTATATATATTTAGTCATGATCAGGTCATTTTAGACAATGGGTAATTTTGATTCATTAATTTTTTAGTTTAGTATGTTTCTCAAATTGAGTTGTTGAAGTCAAATGGGTTATTTAGATATCCTATTTTTAAATTTTTTTTGATTTATAATAAATCATTCATCAATATAATTCATGTCCTTACAATATGGTAATGAGCTATTAGAGTTTTCTAATTTTATGTTCGTTCTTTGTGTAACATTTGGTTTTTTGGGAAGTAATGTCACTACTTTTTTTATTCTTATTAATACATTTTCTTTCACTAGTAATCATAATTCACACAATTTAGTAAAAGTAGTTTATATTAATTTTTTATTACTTGAGACAATGCCAAAAAGAAAATACCTTTTAAAAATAATATTTTAAAAATATTAATCAAGAAAGTATAATACTCCTTATTCTACCCATTAGTTTCATTTATTTTTTTCACTATTCACTTATCACTTTTAATTTGTATTTTATTCTTAGTCTATAAGTTAAAATATAGTCATGTAAGATCTTGTTTAATTCGTCTCAATACAAAGATTATTAATATTAATTTTTTAAAATTTTTAATTATGAATAATTAGAGATATTAAATGTTAAAATGTTATTTCGACAAGTATGAAAAACTAAATGGGACTAATAGGTAAAATAGGAGATATTACAAGATTTATAAATGAACTCAAAACTATCAACCAAGAAACACAATTAAAATCGAAACACAAAAAAAAAAAAAAAAAAAAAATACAACACGTGATGTAGAAGTAATACCAGGTACCTTGGATAACGACTTGATTGAAGTTGAGTGCAGCTTGGTGCTATCTTTAAAAGCCTTTTGGTTAATTTGTATTTTGTAGTTTTAAATTTTTCAATGTTAGGTGGTTTTCCATCATATAAAAGCGAAGTCTCCATTCTTTTTGTACATATTTTAAATTTATATAGCGTAGTGTTTGGGAATAAGTATTTTATTTTAATTAATGAATTTTAATTATGAAGTCTTAAATGAAAAATTTGAGAATAATAAGGTTTGGATAGTCATTTTCAAATTTTCAACTTTAACTACATTAAAAACCAATAATCGAATTTGATCTAAATTCAAATTTAAAATTTTTTGATTTGCCAAACAATAAATTTGAACTAATTCTAAATTTTCAAATGAAATCATCGTTTCCAAACATGGCATAGAATTATTTGCAAAATACAGATTTCAATTTTAAAGTTTAGATATTTTGCAAAATATAAAACTTTAATGTGTAATTTTTGCAAATTACAACCACTAAAGTATTAATGGGTGTTCAGGCTAAATTACAAGATTTTGATCATTTACTGGTAGGAATTTTTGGTTAAGTGATCGGAATCGTTTCTATCTAATACCTCCTTTTTTTACTTTTATTCTTTCATTTTTGTACTTTATTTTTATTTATTTATCATCTATTGTCTATGGTTAATGAGTGTTCTAAGTTGCAGGCTTTCGGCTAGTCGTAGGTTTCACTCTCAGTGAAGATCTTTCTTGAGCCGAGGGACACTTTAACCGCATTCTCCTTTATGGATATGAGCTACCGTTGTTCTCCCTCCCCAGACCCTGATCAGAATTTTCTATGAGCGGGATACACTGATAATTAAAGCTGAAATTCGCAAATTATTCATTTATTTATTTAATGACATGATGATAATATGATGTGGAGCATAAACACTTTGTTTTTCTTTGCTTGAAAATCTACAAGTAGAGTTTATGGTCTATTTTTGAATATATGGTTTCTTTACCTTTACATCATAGGTATAAAACAATATGATGGGGAGTATATAAGATTGAGTGAGATTTCAACTATCGGTTTAAATTTTTTAATTTAATTGGTTTATTAATATGGCATTAAAATTTTATAACTAAAAGTGCTTGTGGCTTGATGGATAGAGCAACTGCATTTTGAGTAGAATATTTGAGGTTCAATCCCTATTAGACGCGGGTATCAGTTGGGGGGTTTTTTTGACTGCGTACATCCTTTTACTCTCTCTTTGAGGGGAGCATATATGGTTTGTTCACATCTTTTAAGAAAAAACCCACAATCTGGGACCCTGCCTTGTGTGGGATTCTAGGAGTGTCCTTTACCTTCACTTTTATATGGTATTAGAAGTCAATGTAATTCAAGTCATGTTTGAATCTCATCCGCCCTCATTTTAAATAGATTATTTAGCGTCGAGTATGAAGAAGTTGCATTACATTTATATATCTTGACTAGAGTCGCCCTGAGATTTTAGGGGCCCAGGGCGAAAAATAAATTATGGGCTCAAATTATAAAATATATATTTATAATTATAAAAATTATAATATAAACAAATGATGCACGCTAATAATAGAGCTCGATATTATCCCCTTTTTGTGTTTAATAATCATGCATTTATAACTCAATAATTAGTAAATAAGGTAATCATTATCATTAATAACACTTTGGCTTGGTGGTTAAATGCACAATTTAATCACAAAAACAAACTACCCTTTCTATTTTAAACAAATATTTCAATTTAATTTAACAACATTTATAAGAAAAATGAGAGAGCGACCAAATAGGAGGAATGAGTAAGAGAAAATATAAAACACAAAATAATAATTCAATAACAATTTTGTAAATAGTTAAATTTCATATGGATGTAAATAAGAGAAAATTGTTACTAAATAATAAAATAAGACATTTAATATGAACTTGACAAATAAAAAATAATAATATTTAATTAAATTAATAGGATTAATCAAAATGACAAATGTTGAATATTAAGACTTGGAGAGAGAGTGTTCTTTGGTCTTACTAAATTGCTATATTTGCTTTTTTTACATGGAAACATTTTTAACTATAGTGTAGGAAAGTAATTTTATTAAAATAGACACTGCATATAATCTAATTCTTTTCTAAAATAAATCTTGTTAATTTATTATATAAACTTTCTGTTATATAAGAATTGATAAATAATTATTTTTACCATATCTGAATAAAATAATTTCGGATCAAAGAATTTATATTCCCATAATTTGTGTTATATAAAATGTATAAGTTAGATACGACAAATTTTAATTATTTTTAATATGAGAATTTTGTAAGATAAAGAAGCAAATTTATTAGAATGAAAGCCCATTCAGAATCCGTATAAGGATGACAACGGGTCAAACTTGCCTTAGATTATCCACCCTCTGATTTTGCTTCATATAAAACTCATATTATCTTTTTCAGTTCACCGCCGTTCGAAGTTGGATTATCCATAATTCAACGTTGCTTCAACTCGAACTTTCGGACCTCCAATAAAGTTTGGATTATTTTCAAGCTTTATTCTTATCGATATTATACCAATGATTTAAAAGTATAAAAAAATTAATTGAGTTGTTTTTTAAATACAACTTAAAAAAGAAAATATGTCAATAAAATTCAACTTAAAAAGCAAAGATAGTTCTACAATTAGAATTAAACGAAATAGTCCTTAAAATAGAACTTAGCAAAGAAAAAATTGTAATGTTTCATTAGCAGCACAAAATTATATTAATGATCAAGTCTTCAATTCTTTATACTCAACATCATTGAATCCATCCATAAATCCCTAATTCACAAGTTTAGAAAATTACTATTAGCATAAATGATGTAATTAGAAATGAATCATTTAAATAAAAAAATAAAAACATATCCATTATCATTCTTGTCGGATAGCTTCCACATCCTCATCTTAAAATTGGTGTATATTGAAGAGGATTTTTTAGTGTCTACAAATTTAAAAGAATAACATTAATAAATTTTATAACTATATTATCTTAAACGTACATACTAATGAAAATAAATTGAATACATTTGAATTCCATACGCCTCTAACCTTAAAGGCATATTAAAGCTTTGATAGTGTTAAGAAAAGTCCTGCTACACTTTTAAATGCAACAGTTGAGATAAGAATTGCAAGCATGTCTCTAGCAATCTTGAACATAGTAGAAAACTTGCTTGATTCTACATTCGACCATGTCAACAAATTGATTTTATTTTCGTCCATCACAAGTCTTTCCTCCTCTAAATATATCTCTACGCATTTGCGTGGTTTTTTATTTGGTTGAATAGAAACATATTTTCTCACAAGCTCTCAACACCGCTTGAATCTTCAATTAAATCTATGACTCAGATGTTAAGCTTGCAAATTTGGTTTGAATAAATTTATTTTATTTTATTTTAAATATGAAATTCAAATTTCTTGTAAAAGAAAAAAGGCTTTAAATTCCATTCAAAGTAGATGTCGGCCGAAACTTGGCCAAATTTTTGGGAGGGGCGAGACTTACTAATAATTTTTTCCTCATAATTATATTTAATCATTAAGTAAAAAAAAAATAATACACATACATGAGACACAACTAGCATCAACCAAAACAAGTTTATAGATTAGAATATTTGTGTTAGTGAGAAATTGTTGTATAAGATCGTCTTATGGTGAGATAATCCATACAAAGCGCTCAAATTCAAAAACTAAATGTATTAATATATCCAAAGTGTCATTTTTAAATTTTAACATATAAAATGTCGTATTAAACATTAAAATTAAAGTGCATATTTTGAATACGAAAGCGAATGTTTTAATTAATTTAGTTGAACAAGTTAGTCCAATTTTAAATTGTCTCATGATAAAATCAACGAGACCTTATTAAATAAGAATTTTATTTTTGAAGAAAACAAATTATTCAAAAAGTAACAATCATGAACTTATTCGATATTAGTAACCAATAAATTAGAGTACGAATGAATTGTACTACTAAATATGAAATTTATTGTAGATAATTCTTGTGAGAGACCAGTTATAATTGAGCTAGTCTATTATATATTTTTTAACATATTTTAAGTAGACATTGAAAATGATGTAAGTAGGCAATTAAAATATTAAAAGTAGACATTATAGATACGGTAAGTAAACATTAAGGATAATTTAAGTAGGCATTAAAAATACGATAAATAAGTATTAATCTCTAATAGATTAGATTTAAAATACGTCTCTAAAAAAACCAGCTGTTTATTGTATGCCTACTCAAAGACTTCACTGGTATATCTAGGCTTCATTTGACTAACAGAGAAACCAACAATTTCTAAAAACAAGTTATAAAGTACTTAAAAAAATCTAGTCAAACTAGGAGGGCAAAGATCCTACCCGCCCAACTTATCTTCCACTATTAGATATCGGGTCGAGTCGGAGTTAATTCTAATCAGAATTGGAGTATAGAATTTTTTATGAGATCAACTCTATTTAATCTCAGAAGCCTAATAGACTATATAATTAGATTTGAAATGAAAACTTTTTTCTCGAATGGGATATGATTAAAAGCAGATTGATTCACGTTGAATTACAATCCCTAAATCCGAACCACCTAATATTGAAGAAGCCCAAATCACATAACCACCTCTAAAATTGGCGCGTGGTTAACTGTCATTTCTGACCACCGAGAACGTCAACGATAATACACTATTACACCCCTCTGTGGGGACATCTAACATACGTTTAGTACGTGTAGGAAAACAAAATGGTACTGACCTGGTGCGCATGATAGGATAAAAAGAAAAACTATGAAAGTGGAAAATATGACGTCATAAACAACATCAATAGCAAAGATGGCCCACTTAAAGAACTTATCCCAAATAAATAGGTTGAGATTGAAATTTTTCACTCAATCAATTAAATGGATTGGACCGATTTAATCTTTTTTATCAAATGGATTAGATTTAGAGCTTATAATTTTAAATTTGAAATAAACTTATATAACATATTTAATTAAATGAGTTATTTTTAAGTCCAATTAATTAGTGTAAATAGTACTTAATCATTTAATATTTTTTCTATTTATTCAGTGTTTACAAAATAAATTGATCTAAGCTAAAAGTTTAGAACCGAAGCTTAAAAATAAGATATAACCAATGTTAAAAGTTAAAACCATAAAATAAAAATGAAAAATCAGCCTCATATGTTACAGATCAGTTCAGATTGAGACTTCCAAATTAAATAATTAATAAATTAGGTTTAAATTAAAAGGTTTCTGAAAACCCAAAATACGCATCTAACCTAACATGATGTGTTTGAGAGGCGTACAATAATGTTAAGAGAGAGAAAAAGAGAATGAAAGTAATGGACGTTCATTCGCTTACTTAATCATTCTTAGTGTGGCAAACGATAACTCATGAGAGTCAACTTATAAATCATTTTTTAAATCACAACCTAGGTTCCTAATTCAAATCCAATTAAACTTGAGAAGATCTTAGTAAATAACGGTTATTTATGAGGTTCATAAATTACTTTTATACGATAGGATTTGATAAGATGAGAGTTTTGTTATTTTAATTTATCTTTTTTGGTTTTAATTATTATATTATTATTCTTTTTGTTTTTAGTAGTGATTTCACGCTTATTGATTAGAAATTTTTGTATAATACACTCATAGGTCTACTTTATTTGCTATACTTGTAAACTCTTGCGCTATAATTTTACTATACTCCTTTCGTCCCATTGAAATTGAATCATTTTTCATTTTGATTCGTCTATTTAATTTGCATTTTTATGTTTGGACGATGGTCTACCATTTTCTTTTAATCTCATCCATACATTTTAACTTTCTTTTAATTTTTTCCACACAATTCATTCTCTCTTTTTATTTATTACCACTTTCTTAAAAATCATCCTTTTCTCTTTGATTCAATTTTATCAGAACAGATCAATATTATTTTAGTAAAAGTTTACCATTAATTAAGATTAACAAAGAAATTAAATGCATGAACGAGGGTAGCTAAAAAAACAATTGAAATCATGTTTAATCTTAATACACTTTCTCTAAATAAGTTTTGGGTTGAATTTCCACATAATTCTCATTTTTCTCAAAAAAAACAGTTAATTAATATTATCTTAAAAAAATCTAGCAAATATAACATAATAGATTGTTTCTCTTTTATGGATCTCTCATCTCATTTATTTTTCACGACTAATTATACATGGAATTTAATTATTTGCCGTAGGAATTTATGATACACAAGAATTTAATTTCCTAGGAATAATATTAGACAATAATGTTCAATTGCTTTGTTGGATATATATAGAATTTTAAAATTAAATGAAAATTTTTAGTTATAAAGTGTTATAAAGTTAATGAATTCCTACACAACATAGCAATTTCCACTTCCTTGAAATTTAAACTCCTCATGTTCTTTAATTAAAATTTTGTAATTAGAATAAAATCTCATAAAACTATTTCCTATGAAGTTAAGGAAATTCCTTGCAATAAATTAAGTTACGGCCTGTATAGTTGTTGATACTTAATAGATTATGATTTTGTAGTATAGACGTACAAGATTGTTTTTAATAAAATAATCCTTTCATTTCAAATTAGTTACAACATTAGAAAAATAACAGTATTTACTCTTCACTCTTAATTTGTGATTAGTTTTTAATCTATAAGTTAAAACATAGTCGAGTGAAATCTTATTTTATTCGTCTCATTGTAAAGATTGTTAATGTCAAATTTTTATAATATTTTATCATATATAATTAAAAATATTAAAGATTGAATTAGTAAATTGGACAACGTAAAAATACAAACGTTGCAAGTAAATTAAAACGGAAGAAGTTTACATTAAAAAGATTCTTTCAAGAAAATAAAATAATTTTATAATAACAAGTATGAAAGTCAAATTAATAAGATATTTTCACATCAAAATTACACCAAACTTTTAACATAATTCTCGGTCTTTATTATCGACTACAAAAACAGGTTATAAGAGGAAGCTGAATAAGTTAGAATGCAAACCATTATTATTATATGTTATCAGAATTCATCCAATAACATGATTACATCCCACCTATTAGCTATATATATTATTTTCGTTTACGACAAACATATTAAAATATAAATAAAAATATATAAAATAAAATGCTGATGGTATCAAACCTTGCCTTGGTTCTTAATATAATTGTTGTTATTTGTCAAACTGAAAAATTGGATTCCATTATTTCTGGGGTTCTTCTACAGATTCTCCTACATCATTTCTCTCAATTTCAAAATACTTAATTTCTTGATGTTCATCAATTAAATTTCAAGTTCCAGGTAATTAATAAAACTTTATATTTTATTCTTATATTTCTTGTTATCTTATCTACTTCTACTAATTTATAGAAGTATGATTCTTTTCTTTTTTGCCTTTTGGGATTTGCTGCTTTTGTCCTAATAATGTTTTTTTTTTTCTTTTTTCTCTTTTTTTTTTATTTTTTATTTTTATGATTTGATATGAAAAGAGTATTATTATAGCTAGCTAGTATATGCTATAGACTTCAATTTTTGTACTTCCCTTTTACTTCTAATTATTTCATTTTCTGTTTCTAATTCTTATGATAACTTTAATTTTTGAGTGTATTTTTGTGGGTTGGGTAACTTGTTTTATGTTAGTCCATCATGGGTAAGATTGTGTACGTCTGATTATCGTTTGTCACACTTAGACAAAGTGGAAAGTGTAGTTATTGTTGGATTAGATGATCATGTATGATCATCGATTCTATCTTGTTAAGGTTTTTGTATTTTATTACATATTCATGTTCATGATTTGAAGTCATCCTTTGCTTCATGTCATTCTTTGGTTAGCACTTAAGCAGTTTGTTTTGATCATTTTCATCAAACTGTTAATTTTTTTTTATAAAAAAATCAAAATAATATCTAAAAAAAACATAATTATTTTCATGTCTTCATTGAAATTATAGCATTAGTAAATCTACGTGAGAGTTTTAAGTGTAAATGTCCCAATTTTAATGTGCAAGAGGGAGTATATATTGATTTGTATATTTGATTGATGTAAAGTCTTCATCCCATAAAATGTTGCACCCACCAACAATTTTATTATAGCTACTACTAATTAGACAAGAAGTTTGATTGTATATCAAAAAATTGTTAGTTTGATGAACTGTTGCTATAGCTTTGAGTTGGTGTTCAATGTTAATAGTAGTATATATGCAAAGCATTAACCTTTCTTTTGTGGAAAGGGGAGAATGAGAACATTTAGCTATATCCCCAAAAGCATAGGTGTATTTAGTATAGAGTGGACTGAACATTCATTTGTATTTGAATAAACTCGGCTACTATTCTTCTGTGTTATAGGTTACGTAATTCAATATTAACAGAATTTTCAATCAAATAACCTAGGCCATGGAATAGGGATGCGTGGGCCTAAATTTATACCGGGTGTCTTTACTTATGTGTAATTTAATGTGTAATCATTGAGGTATTAGTCATTGGTTGAAGATGGATTACCAATCGTAATTCAATATTAATAGGATTTTCGATCAAATAACCTGTTTGTTTTTACAAGGGTAAGGTTGTATACATCCGAACTCTGCTTAGGTGGAAGATACTTAATGACGTTAGCATAATTGGATGTTGTTGCAAATAGCATGTCTTTGTTTGAAATATTTTTACCAAGTAGTTGATTTGCTAAATGAGTACCATGTTTAATGAAGATTTTTATTGAATTATTTGAACTTGAAGGATTGATCTATTATATAATATCTGAAATTATTGTTCTACATTAAGCTGACGTATTGCAGGTAATGCAGATTGTTGGGATTGAGAAAGCTAATTGTAGTAGCTAGAGAAGTTGATTAGTCATACAATTCTATAGAGAAACATGAATTCAGCATCAGCACAATTCGTAATGTCTAGAAGAATGAATATGTACGAGCCACTCCACCAGATTAGTTCATGGGTGGATAGTTTCAGAGACGATGCCTTTCCAAATGTGTCTCCTTCCACTATTGTAGAAGTGAATGAGAGACTAGATAGCCTGGTAAAAGATTATGCTTTTCTTTATTCTTCATTCAGTATAAAGGATTCCTCATAAATCAAGAAAAACCCTCTGATAACTTAGAATTTGAATTGTAGTCAGAAGATACTTCATCACATGGAGCGCAGGCACCATCGAACAAGTATGATCAGGAAGAATCTAAACCGATTGATAAGGTAAAATATAATCATCACATCTCTGTTCATATTTCACAAATATTGCGTGCGTTTGATTATGATAATTTGTTTCCGCATAAAAAGAGAGTTGACTGCATACAAATCTGATGAGATTTCATCCTAAAACTAATTGATAGTAAGAGGAGTAGCTCATCAAGCTTATATGTTAGTCAACTTCTCTCTAATTTTTCTATGTGGGATCAAATGTGGGTTATTTTTCTAACAGATTGATGATGGAGTTTCGAAGGGATTTGAGCAGAGTTCCATTGTAGTGCCATTCTAAACATCAATGTAGATTTAAGTAACCAAGATTCAGTTTCTCTTTAACCTGATAATTGTTTTTTATCCTTATTTGTTGTTGAAGATCCTCATTTCCTTAATATCGGCTTTCTCTATCGAAAAAAAAAACCATTTAGAGGAATCCATCATCTTGTAGGCCTGGAAAGTAGCGTTTTCATAACCAATTGATATTAGAATGAAACCTCCCTTGATCTCATTAGTCTGTTGCCAGGCCAGGCAGATATTAGCATGGTTTAGGGGTGTTCGATGTCATGTGATATTGACCGTATAAATATGCAAGATTATCAATACAAAAGTTCCCACGATTATGCATCTGTTAACTCTTCATTTTTATTTGACTTCCATTTTCAAGATACAAAGACGACTTGCACAAAATCGTGAGGCTGCTCGCAAAAGTCGCTTGCGTAAAAAGGTAGGAAAAGAGCAATCATATGCCTATATAACGATTACTTATATGTTTCTTCTACTGACATAAATCAACTTTGCAACTCTCTTACAGGCCTATATTCAGCAATTAGAGCTAAGCCGTTCAAAATTGATGCAGATGGAGCAAGAACTTGAACGAGTGAGACAACAGGTACAGTGAAAAAATCCTTTTCCTTAGCTTGCGTATACTTCCTCTGTTCCATTATATTTGCTACTGATAGTGACATTTTGTCACACAACATGTCACAATCGGGTACTAGTATTTCAAAACGTAGGAAGTATAAGTTTCCGAACAATGTGCACTGACCAATGAAAGCCAAAGAAATCTTTAAATGGTTTATTTCAGGGTACTTATGTTGGTGGTGGAGTAGAACAGCTTCCTTTCTCCCCAAGTGTAAATTCAGGTATGTCTTGGGCATGTTACTATCATCGTTCTTAGAATCCCTTGTTATTTTCTTAAACACAAATTTAATGCATTATTTGTATATTCTTTGCAGGGATTGTCGCCTTCGAAATGGAGTATGGACATTGGATTGAAGAGCAAAATAAACAGATTTGTGAGCTCAGGAATGCTTTGAATGCGAATGTTAGCGATGTTGAGCTCCGGATTCTAGTGGATAGTGGCATGAAACACTACTTTGATCTTTTCCAGTTGAAGGGAAGTGCAGCTAAGGCTGATGTATTTTATCTCATATCTGGCATGTGGAAAACTTCCACTGAGCGCTTTTTTTTGTGGATCGGAGGGTCTCGTCCATCGGAATTACTAAAGGTGATGCATGTTCTCTCCGTGTTCTAATATATGTGAAAATCACAAAACTCATAACTATGGTCATGCTATGTCATTCTGCGCATAGTGTGAAAATGCGGTAATTGTTGCAATCATTACCCAAAATATCGGAGAAAGCATGTGATATCTCTTAAATCGTTCCAAAAAACTTCTTTATGGACCTTTACAATGCGAGAGATATTGTTTCAGGTGTTTGAAAACCATTACAATGCAGTCGATTCGATGCAATGTGATGCGGCCTTATTTTTGCATTATAGTTCTAGGGAACTGTGGTAGTTGGTCATTAATTCGGCTTTTGGGATTATTTTGTGCTTGAAAGAAACTCTCCTTGTGAAATCGCGAATCGGAAAAAGCAAATTATTGTCGGTTTTGAGCTATTTTTGGGCAAATTTGAGTGAACATGATTTTAAAAAGCAAATTAGCTAGCAAATTATGTTACACTACTGTTGTCACATTTTGACAATGTTTGTTCTTTCGGAAACATGATCTCCACAGGTACTTGGTCCACAGCTTGATCCCTTGACAGATCAACAAGTCGTGGACGTGTACAACCTCAAACAATCTTGTGAGCAAGCAGAGGAGGCTCTTTCACAGGGGATGGAAAAATTACAGCAAACTCTTGGAGAAACTATCGCAACTGATCACTTAGGCGAAGGAATTTACACATCGGAAATGGCAAATAATGCAATTGAGAAACTTGAAGTCCTTGTTAGCTTTATAAATCAGGTAATAACATCATATCTTCATTAAATAATTCTCTACTGACTTGCTCTTATACCTGGATGTATTTTGTGATTTTGTTTTTGTCTTTCAGGCATCGATTTTGGTAGGCTGGATTTATCTTCAAACCTATATATATCCTTGCTAATTGGTTTTTGTTGGAATTTCCTTTGAATGATAACTTGCTCTTGTTAATGATAACCCAAAACCAAACAATGAATCTACGGTTCCATCGAAATAAGCGACGTGCCACTTTTCTAAAGGTCAGGAAGTAAATTAACATCTTATAGTCTCCCCTACGAAATCGAGCTTTTATGCATCTTTGCCAAGCGCATAGCATACCTTCGTTTTTCATCCCTTACGTTAACGAAAATTAAGGGATAACGTTAATGATCATTCAATCTACTTATAGTGCGATGTTATACCCTCTACCATCCCCCTCAATTCCTTTCATTAACTGCCTTATTTATCAGTCTTACAAATCCTTTTAGCGAGCGAGACATGCATTGTCTTCTTTCAATAACAAAACAATAATTTCTCGAGAACTGCCTATCAACAGTTTAACTTTTATAACGTCTCTCCTCATCGCTCTTCAATTCATCGACATCAGAATTTCAGAATTCATAATAAGTCACCCAATAAGATTGGATGTACCGGAAAATTGTAGGTCTGATTGGTTGCATAAAAGTATTAGCATTACTAAACCTTAGATATGGAGTTACGTCTTTCCTAGATCATTGCTCTCTATCCTGTCGTTTTTTTTACTTTCATTTTTTCTTTTAGTGAAGCCATCAGTTCTTAGATAGGCTTCTGAATCCCTCAGGACGAGTAGCAAAAAAGTTAATATTGTACCTGTTTCTCCACCAGGCAGATCATCTTCGAAAAGAGACACTGCTGCAAATGCACCGGATCCTAACTATGCGCCAAGCAGCTCGAGGGTTGTTAGCTCTAGGAGAGTATTTCCAACGTCTAAGGGCTCTAAGCTCCCTTTGGGGTAGTCGTCCTCGACAACCTGCGTAACTTTTGCGCACAAACAGTCAACATTACCAAATTTTCAGCTCAGGGTGCATTTTTACAGCTATAATAAGGCTGTTAAAATGTATAGCTCGCCGACCCTCATTCTTATAGCTAGAACCCTCCTTCAACAAGAAGATTTGTAAATATACAGCAGCGATGTAATTTTTCTCCGATGATAGTTTGTAATGTGTTATGGAAACTTCAGATAAACGTCCTCCCGAAAGTCCCTTTTTTTTTTTACCATCTGAGTGTGATCTTGTGTGATGTAATATGTAAATCATGTAGGCATTTTTGTGTACCTCATCAATTTTGTATATCATATAATGTTAGTTGTTATTGGACGAAAATCTGGAAGCATGTAATAAGTGTAAATGTTTGCTAAAATCGATATGATGCGAAAAACTTTGATGAACGATAATAATAACAATGAACTAAACAATTGTTTGATAATGTATAACTTGGAAAGAAACACAAAGATTTAAGGAGGTTCACCCAATGATGACTACGTCCTCCGTCGTGTGTAGTTTCTTATTTATATTATATCAAAGGAGTATAAAATACTCTTACAAATCAAGTATTACAATTGAGTAAAAGATAAAATCAAAAGGCTATGTGTTTGGCTTAGGGGTTGTGTTTGATGATATTTTATGTGTGTATGAGAGCTCTCTATTTATAGGAGAGATCACACTAAGTAACATTAAGTACATTAAAACTAGGGATATTATCAATGGTACCCCTATACTATAGCAAAATAACAATGGTACCCCAGTGTATTTTAATGGTACCCCCCAAGTATATGCTAATAACAACCGTGACACTATTAATGATTTTTTCGTTAAATGTCCGTTGAATTTTGAATTTAACCTAATCATGGTTAGTTTTTTTTCTTTCCTTTTCCCTTTCCTCTTTCTGCTCTCATTCCATGGCTGCTTCATCTCAAGTCCGACAATGATCAACCCGAATATGCAGAAAAGAGCGAATTGATTTTCCGTCGCCGGAGAAAACATTGTTGGTGGCATGAATTGAATTTAGACAGAAATAAAAGCTTAAAAAAGGCTGAACCAGGAGAAGGAGAAACACAATGATGTTCCAAAGGTAGGACCCACAAAAACCACTGACCCACTCACGATGTAACCGAAGATCTTGTGAGCAGAAATCGACTCGATGATGGTTTATTTAGATTGTAAATTGTGTTAGGAACTTGTATAATATACACTCTTGTGTAATGGCTTTGGGTTTTTCTAATTTGAAGAAATTCTTCTATCAAGTTTGACTAATTTTATTATCTTTTGTTGTTGTTTAATTTTGAAGAACCGTGATGCATTTCGTTTGTCAGGTTTGAAGAATTTGTTCTTCAATTTATTTGGGTTTTTTTAATTTGAAGAATTTCTTGTTCAATTTATTTTGGTTTTTTTGATTTGAAGAATTTCTTTGATCAAGTTTGACTAATTTTATTGCCTTCTGTTGTTCTTTAATTTTGCAAAACCGTGAATTTGGGTCTCCATCAACCAAATAGAATACAAACACCCTCAACCTTAGATATACTTTTCCCTCTTTTTAAAGGTAATGTTTAAGCAATTTTGCTCAAAGTTCAGTAAAATCCAAATCCAATTTCCCCAATCTCAATACTGCAATGTGAGAAGCTAAGTGGGGAATATGTAACCAAACCCAGATTCTTCTGAGACACACTTAAAAGAGATTTTTTTTTCAGTAAAATATATACCCTAAATTTTCACCCACCAACCATATACTTTGTATTAAAACTCTGGCAAAAATCCCTTTATTATTTATTCAATTACTCCAACATATAACACCATCCAAACCAGAGAATTGCTTGCATATAAAGGAATACCCTGAATGGAAAATCAGCACAATTTGAGTTGTTATCTTTGCTATCACTTCAAAAACAAACAAATTGGAATACAGTAGGACCAGTAGTACTTAACCCACCAACCAAATTGTGAAAATCAACTAAATGCAAGATCATTGTCGGGCTTGAGATGAAGCTGCCATGGAAGGAGAGCAGGAAGAGGAAAGGGGAAAGGGAAGAAGAAGAAACTAACCATGGTTAGGTTAAATTCAAAATTTAACGGACATTTAACGGAAAAATCATTAATAGTGTCACGGTTGTTATTAGCATATACTTGGGGTACCATTGTTATTTTGCTATAGTACAGGGGTATCATTGATAGCATCCTAGAAGCATCAGAGACTTCACTTGACCAAAACAGGGGCTCACTCGGTCGAGCGGGCTACAAGAATTTTCTTGTTGCATTCTGTCTGCTCGCTCGAACCACCTTGGAGCTCGCTCGGTCGAGCGAGCTGGTCGAGCAGCACTTCAGAGAGCTTCTGACAGCATTGCTCGACTTGCATAATAGAGCATCTTGAATTTAACCTGTGCACTTCTTCATTAAGTCCCATAACTCCTATGGTTAACTCACACTTCATTACCTTATTAGTCCATACTTTTAATCACCATCATAAACCACAATCATCAAGACTCAATTTAATACACCCATATTAACACACTCTTGGATTCCATCCCAAGAGTCACACATGAATGCACACATCAATTGTGCACTCAAGTCACACCATTCATAACACTATTCATAACAATAAGAATTTGATCATAGATACATGCCGATATCGCGCATCATGGACGAAACTTCAGGGAGAATCATAAAATGCAGCAATCTTAAAATGTGGAGATGCAGATCTAAATATTGGACCCGTATCTGCACACTGCTATGAGCAGGTGCAAAAGGATCCAGCATGTTGATGATCCTAACGACCCGTTTAGGAGGTGGTATTAAACGATGATAATGGGAATGGAAATTTGTGTAATTTTAGTTGAAAATCTCTTGCTATCTTGATGGCCATGCTTGTCCAACTTCAATCATCTCATTTTTCTTCCTAATTTCCATCCCAATGCATTACCATTGAGTGAGGTGGTATTAGGCAGTAATGGAAATTTGTAAACAAAAAAACTTTTTGTGATCAAAGTTTCGTTACCATGAAGACATGGAGCTTTTGATGAGATTTTACACTATAAGCATTCCCATTACCACCATTTACAATCTTTTGATTAACAAAACGGGCCGAAAATGTAGCAATCTTTTCCAAAATTAGTGAAGTCTACTTTTGAGATACAATGATCATAATCTTATTGGGTTATTGGGATGCTGGTTTACTCCTATTAGCACCCATCAAACCTCGTAAGTGCATTAAGCCGCCTTGCCACCTTCAAGAGTCCATCTCGTTTAGTCTTCATTAATTATATTTCCCTTCATCTCCAACGTCTTTAATGAGATTTTATTCATCATCATCTTAGTAATGTACCTCACACTGCAAGCTTTCTCAAATGCACCTCTTTAATGACTTATGCTTTAACTTCCTCACAAGTCACAAGTAGGTAAAGTCACATGCTCACAAACTATCATTCTTGTAAACATCTTTTTTCTTTACATATATGCAATACCCCGCTGAATCCTAATCTAAATATTTTATTAACTTTTTACATGGTCAAATGTAAACGGGATATAACATGAGATTTTGAAACTACTTTTAAAGTGTTAAAACTTTACAAGCAATTTTAAACAATTATTTATCAATTTCAAATTAGGGATCAGGTTCTAGTTATGATTAAGTCTAATTTTAAATGATAATTAAAGTGTAGCGAAAATAAAGGTTTCGTTGTCCTATAACTCACGAGCCAACAATTTTGACTACTTAAACCAAAAGTCCAATTTAAAAGACTTGATTAGGTAGTCATATACATCACATCATCATAGGGACAAACCATAACCACAAAGTACACGTTAGTAAAAAAGCAACGTTCCAATAATATATTACAAAATAATAGTGCAAAATACAAACTACAATTTGGAGCAATTTGTAACCTTTGTTGATAGTTAAAACAAAAACGTACACAATAACACTAAAATGAGCTTAAAGATGCTTTTTGTAACGAAGACCGTTACACGAAAACTTGATACAAGTTGTAGGCATGTGCTCACTTTCCTTTTGTGATATTTTTCCTCACAAAGTTCCTTAGGTTTAAAACTTGGAAATTCACAACGAGATACAAACAACTCAATATACCCTTAGTACTTAGGAAATATAACTTGACAACAATGTGTTTGGGTGAATTATAAACTTGGAAGATTTACAAAAAGGTTATAACTCTTTTTGAAAAGCACAAGCAACAGAGAAAGCATGGATAAGATGAATTCGAAAAAAGTGTGGATAAACATCCTTCCCCAAGACCCTTGTTTATACTAGTTTTTGTATACCATCGGGTAATGGCTCACTTAATCACCACTGATGATCAACTATAATGACTATTCATCAATACCATGCTTATTGGGGTATTCATGAGCAATATTCACACACATTAAGCCATAGTAACATCAGAATTAAGATGGAACAATAGAAGGAATCCAATACTCTTAATTCAAAGAAGACGAAAAGGCAACCAAAGCCAGGCAGAACCAAAAGCCGACTCGGCTTTGGTTTCCACCAACAGGAAAGCCGAGTCAACTTTAGCTGTTGACTTGTTTTCCTTTTGCCTTTTTATCTTTCCTTTTAAACCCTTTTGTACCTTGTATGTTAATACACTTTCTCCTACTACCATTTGTAGTACTTGGTAATATATCTTAGGATTAATATACACTAAATGTCTAGCAATCCTTCTCCATTTAGAGTATTTCAAACAAATTTTATAATTCCATTTCATGCATCAATGCTAATGTCCCTACGAATTGAATTAAAGCTTAGTACAACACACTTCACGAGTGATTAAGCCAGAATTGATATCCCTACATATTTGAATCAAATGACCCATCCAACCAGTCGAAGATGAAGTACACATAAAATCAATAACACAAAGTCATTAACCTAATACGTTATAAAATCGTGTTTGTATATATTTATAAGTTTATCACTACTTGAAGTGGCCATACTTCAAACTTATATAGGTAGGTTCTCATTAAGTATTAACATATCTCCGTGAAATGGATACAACAGTAAGAACTCTTCAACTCTTGACCTTGAGAACTTTCAATGGACGACTACCTTGTTCATCACGGTCCAAAGCAACGTTGGATCATTAAAACTTGTTGCTTAGAAAAATCAAAAGGAATTATACCACATGGAAATCAAGACTACTCGCGCGTGAATTGGACTTTGCCAATTAATTTTTATTGACATAATCTGATTTCAATTTATGCTTATTCAATTGAATCCCTAGTCATGGCTTTAGTGAATAAATCAACCACACTAAATTTAGTGTTCACATAGTCAAAAGTTATGACCCCATTAGCGATAAGTCCTTGCACTAGGCTGTGCCTAAGAACATATGACGAGACTTACCATCATACATTTGATTATAAGCCCTACCTATGTCGTCATGCAATCCGAATGAATCGCCACCGGCGAAATTGGCTTAGGTAACAAAGGCATCTCAAATACGAGATTTCTTAATCACTTTGCTTCACTTGCTGCCGAGACAATCGCTATGAATTTTGCAGACATAATGGAATCATCTATACATGTTTGTTTCTGTAAAGACCATGAAAGGGCACCTCCTCCATAAACAAACACCTAACCACTAGTTGTAAAGTTATCCTCTTCATTAGTGATCCAACTAGCATTGGAATAACCTTCCAAAACAGGAGGTGCACCATTACATGTAATAACATAGTTCATGATACACAACAAGTATTTTAATACTCTTCTTATCGCCATCCAATGATGGGAACCCTGGTTGCTTGTAAATCTACTTAGTTTATCAACCGCAAATGCTATGTCTAGCGTTATACATGTCATGGCATACATCAAAGATCCAATGACTTTGAATACTCCAATTATGAATTTTGTTGTCCGGTATGTTTGACAAATTTCATACCTATATCTATGGGAGTAGAGACGGGTGCCTTATCAAGCATGCTAAACCGCTTAAGTATTTTCTCAACATAGTGAGATTTACTTAGCTTGATTCGGTTACCTTGTCTCATGATCGTAATACCTAAGATCACATCACCCTCCCCCATATTCTTCATTTGAAAGGATCTAGACAAAAAGTCTTTTGTCCCTTGAACTTGTACTAAACTAGTATCCAAGATGACCATTTCATCTACTTATAGACAAATGATAACCCCACTTGCATGAGTATCAAACTTGTTGTATACGCATTTATCGACTTGATTCAATTTTAATCCAAAGGGAAAAATTGTTTCATTGCTTTTGGTGCTTATTTGAGTCCACATAAGGTTTTAACAAGTTCACACACCTTATGCTCTTACCCTTCCAAAACAAACCCTTTAGGATCTAATTATGAAAGATAATTAAAGTGTAGCGAAAATAAAGATTTAGTTGTCCTAAAACTCACGAGCTAATCGTTTTGACTGCTTAAACCAAAAATCCTATTTAAAAGAACAAAATCCAAAATCATAGACAAAAAGCCTCACATGATTACTGACATACACCAAAAAACAAGTCACCCTTTAAAGATTTGATTTGCTAGTCATATACATCAAATCATTGTAGGGCCATATCATAACCACAAAGTACACGTTAGTAAAAACGGAATCACTCAAATAGTAACCAAAGAGTAATCTATAATACTTAAATGTTTAAATCAAGTGAATCGAAACTCTTTTCCGATAAAGCATTTGTTTCTTTATTTGATCATCTTCCAACACAAATACAAGTACCAAAAATATATATTTGAGGTAGGCTTTACGAGGGGAGCTAGTCCCTAAATCGTCCTCACTAAATCATTATTTGGCCAACCCCAGTCATTTTAGTTAATTGTGCACACCCCATGGTGACCATAAGGTCTCTATACCCATGGAAAATAAACCAATTTAATCTAATCTAATAATTCCGCCAAAGTACCACATTATCTAAGAAATTTATTTTTTATTAAAATTTTTTAACCAAGCATTCTAATTTTCATCAAAACTTTATAGTTTATTTTCAAAAACATATTTAGGTCATTTTCTACGTGTACATAACTATACCACACAACAAATGATCACAAGCACAAGAGATAAATTAGGCTCCCGTAAAAAATTAATGACATAATAATATAGATAAGTGTCTAAGTACATGTTCACCATACCAATTCAACCATTCAAATTATAGAATAACATCCATACATATTACCAAACTCCACACTTAATCCAATATTATAAATTAATTCTTATTACTTTCAAAAATAGTTCTTAATTTTATTTCTGTCTATTTCAACCATTTCGAATATGTTAAATACCTTCATGACTAATTTTCATAATTTGTTCACACTTCTAACTATTTATAACTATTATGATAGAAACGTACCCAAAAAACCAAACCTTTATTAATTAGAACTAAATTACGAAAATTATAAAATTATTTTATAACATGTATAAGTTTTTTTTGATCATAAAATAAATTTTTGTGGCCCAAAAATAATTATTTTATTAAATAATATAATTATGAATTTTTCTTATTAAATTGCCAAAATCAATTTTCTATTTATATAAAATATCAAAATTTCCTTATAATTTAAAATTATACTTTTTTTAGATATTATAAAAAATTAAGATTAAAATTAAAATCATTCTATAAAGAGTCGTAGTGGTGAAACAAGGAGGCATAGAAGAATATAAAGGACAAAAGTAAGAGATTTAAGGAACTTATGATATGCACGAAAGAAGAGAAGGAGGATGGGATACGCAAAAGAGAGAGTACAAAGAAGCAAAGTGGACAGTAAAGAAATCGATAGTAGAGGCAAAAAGCCGTGCCGATAAGGAGTTTTATCAAAAGCTTGACATCAAAGAGAGGAAGAGGTATATTTTTAAGATGGTAAAAGCTAGGTCCATGCAAAAGCAAGACTTACAAATAGTGAAATACATCAAAGATGAGGGCGGGCGAGTGCTCTTGAGACAAGAGGACATCAAATTGAGATGGCGTTAGTATTTCTCTTAAATATTGAATGAGACTACGAGGGCAAAGGAGGAGGATAGACAAACTTTTGACGTTTAAAGACCACATGACTATGGGACAAGCAACGATATTACCATAGAAGAAGTAGGAGAAGCTCTCAATAAAAGGGGAGAACATGACTATGGGAAAGAGTGATAGAGATGAGAATTATACTAAAGACGGTGATCAGAGAGAACCAATTTGGCTCCATGCCAGGAAGGTCAACCACTGAGGCTATTCATGTTTTGAGGAGACTGATGGAGAAATATAGGGAGTGGAAGAAGGATTTGTTTATGTTGTTTATCGACTTGAAGAAAGCTTATGATAGCATACCACGAGGCATCATTTAGGATAGCCTCAAGGCTAGAGGTATTTAACAAAGGTACATTGAGGCTATACGAGATATGTATGCAAGAGTATCAACTAACATTGAAACACAGGTGGGGATAATAGAGTCTTTCCTATTTAAGATAGGCCTACATCAGGGTTCGAAACTTAGCCCTTTCATTTTTACGGTCATTATGGAAGAGATTTCTAAATCGATCTGCAAGATTATACCGTGGTTCATGTTATTTGTTGATGATATCGTGTTGGTAGAGAAACTACGAAGGAGGTCAATATAAATTAGAAAAGTGGAAAAAAGTTTTAGAAGGTAAAGGATTGCACATAAGTAGTAAGAATACATAATATTTGAGATGCGACTTTAGTGGGACATCGTCAATAGGGGATCGGAGCCAGATGTGACCATTGGTGAAGAAGTTGTTGAAAGTACGACCAAGTTCAGGTATTTGGGATCGATTATTTAGAGTAATGAGGAGATTGATGGAGATGTTACTCATATAATACAAGAGGGTTGGATCAAGGGCAAGCCATGAGGTGCTATGTGATTAAAAAGACCTTGGTGAACGTGGGGAGGAACAAATAAAAAAATGACTTGCATGACCAAAACCTCCCTAAGGACCTGACTATGGATAGGGGGTGTTGAAGGCGCCTTATCCATGTATTTAACTATTGACACTCTCTTAATTTCCAGTTGGTGTTCTTGTTTTTGTCTTTGCCTTTTACATATCATTCTTTTACTTATTTTTTAGCTTAGTCTTTTAGTTTTATTTTTATTTTATTTAATTATACATTTATATGTATTTTATGTATTTCTAATTTTATGATTAAGGACCAAACTTGTATCATAAGATGTAAGTTACGGTTTCAATTTTACTCACTCCTTTTCGTTGCAGAAACCTATCATTTTGAGAATTAATCTTGAGCCGAAGGCTCTTTGACTGCATTCTCCTTTATGGGTATAGGTTGCTGCCATCTTACCCACCCCAAACCCTTATCATAGTTTTCTATGGGTAGGATACACATGGTACGATAATGATTACGATGAATCATAAAAATATAATTTTTTAAAATAATTTTATTTGTTTTGTTCCTAATTATTTATAATGGTTGTTAAATTTTCTAACGATGATGAAAAATCTAGCATTCTAAATCTATAATGGTTATTAAATTTTCTAACGATTATGAAAAATCTAGCAATTTAAATGTTTAATTTCTTCACGAAAAATAATTTCAACCCATATATAAATTCTTTATGATTTTACTAAATAATATCTCATAGTTTCAATGTTCACTAACCAAATTATCATAGTTTCTTTAATTTAACAACACTCTTGTTTTATTTAAATTACCAATTTTATAATATCAATTTTTATATGAACATGATGATAAATTTAATATTAATCTCCAGATCGTATGCAAATTAAATTTTTAAAGATAAATAAAGGATTTTAGGCACGAGTTGATAAGATCTTTTCTAGGTTATTAATTATTGGATGAACACAATGAGCAAAATCCCCTTGTATTTCCCACACTACTCAAAAAATGACAATGATTTTAGGATGAAAATATTGAACTCATTAGAAAATAGATGAAGGTTTGATGATGAAGATTATAAAAGATGAGAGGCACAACTCCCCATTTCCCCTTTACTCTAATCATGACTTAATATTATGTTTAGGTTTTAATTTTTCTTTTCATTTACTTACATCATCAACACTCTTAGCCATTAACACATAACCATCACTGTTAATTCTTACCACAAAAACTTGAAGATGATCAAAAACCACAGAGCAGAGGAAAAAAAGCAAGGGGAAGATGAGGAAGAAGAGAGAAAGGGAGAAAAGTAATTTTGTCTTATTTCAATCAAAGAAAACAGAAAACCATATATATTCGTTTATTACAAAATACATGTATATCTATATATTTGAATCTAAAAAGGGATATCTATTTTATATTGTACTAATATGTTCAACACCCCCCCTCAAACTAGGGTTGTGTAACATGCCTAGTTTGGATATGAGAGTGTTGTGCTGTGAGGATGGAAGGATTTTTGTCAGGACATCTGCCAGTTGAGAGGAAGTAGGGAGATAGGTAAGCTGAAGCAAACCTTCAAGGACTTTGTCTCTTGTGAAATGGCAGTCCACCTCTATATGTTTTGTTCTTTCGTGAAATATGGGATTTTTAGCAATATGTATGGCACTTTGATTGTCACAATGCAATGTTACAGGTTGTAAGGAATTAATCTGAAGATCTTCTAGGAGCCTAACTACCCAAGCCACTTCACTTGCTGCAGAAGACATGGCACGATATTCAGCTTCACTGGAGGATTTTGAGACAGTGCTTTGTTTCTTTGATTTCCAAGCAATTGGTGAGCCACCTAGGAGAAGAATGTAGCCAGTTATGGAACGTCTGGAATTAGGGCATGAGGCCCAATCAGAATCACTAAAAGCTTGTAGAGTGAGCTTGTCTGATCCTTGTATTAATATGCCTTGGCCTGAAGTGCTTGCCACATACCTTAATGTGTGGTGTAAGGCATTGATGTGTGGTAGTCTTGGTGTTTTCATGAACTGGCTAAGGTGTTGCACATTATAGGCTAGGTCAGGCCTGGTATGGGTTAGAAAGTTAAGTTTGCCAACCATTTTTCTGTAGTAGCTGGGTTCAGAATAAAGATCACCTTCATCTTGATGTAGTTTGAGGTTCTGAGGGAGAGGAGTAACAGCAGGTTTTGATATATCAACTTTGGAAGATTGTAATAAGTCCTTGGTGAATTTTTGTTGAGTAAGAGCAATGCCATTTGGCAGGTATCCAATCTCAATGCCCAAAAAATAGTGAAGTTTGCCCAGATCTTTTATGCTAAATACCTGATGGAGATGATTTTTAAGTGTTGAGATGACGCATTGATCATTACCTGTAATAAGGATGTCATCTACATAGACTGCTACTGCTGTGAAAGAGTTTTGATGATCCCTTATGATTAAACTGTAGTCGTTTTTGGATTGTGAAAAACCTTGAGAAAGAAGTTCAGAGACAAGTTTTGCAAACCACTGCCTTGAGGCTTGTTTGAGGCCATATAAGGACTTTTGTAGGAGGCAAACTTTCTTTGATGAATTTGGTAATCCTTCAGGAGCATTCATGTATACCTCCTCATATAGATCCCCATGTAAGAAAGCATTATTAACATCTAGTTGAAATATATCCCAATGCTTGTAGACAGCTAAGGAAATAAGACATCTTACAGTGGTCATTTTTACTACAGGAGAAAAAGTCTCTTCATAGTCTATTCCTTCCTTTTGTGTATAACCCTTTGCTACTAATCTGGCTTTGTATCGTTCAAGGGAACCATCAGCTTGTAATTTGATTTTGTATACCCATTTGCAGCCAATTGCCTTTTTACCTTTTGGCAAATCAACCATTACCCAAGTCTGATTATGTTGTAAAGCTTGTAATTCCTGTTGCATAGCAGCTTGCCATTCTTTATATTGTTTTGCTTCATTGTATGATTGTGGTTCAAATAAAGATGTCATGGAAGCTATCAAACACTTATGTGAATCAGGTAAAGTGGAGAAACTTAGAATATTACACCAATTTGGGGAAGGAGATGAAATGGTAGCATGAGAACAAACATAATCTGCTAGATATTGAGGTGTTTGTTTGATTCTAGTTGAGTGTCTGGTTGGTTGGGATGAAGGTTGAGTAGTGGTAGTATTTGGATGGCTGATATGTTGTGAAATGTCTGTTAAATGGTTAGAAGGAGTAGAAGAAGAGGTAGGTGCAGTGGTGGATATGTGATGTGTTCTTGTTGATTGATGAACATCATCCTCAGTGTAGTCTGGGTTGTTAGTTGTTATAGGTAAAAAAATGGATAGAAAGGAGAGGAATGAGAGGAGGTTGTTGTTTGTAAATGAAAGGGAAAATGTTTTTCAAAGAAAATAACATCTCTGGATATCAAAACCTTGTTTGTTACTAAATCATATACTTTGTATGCTTTTTGTAAATTTGGATAACCAATGAAAACACAGGGATGTGCCCTTGCATCAAACTTGGTTCTGTGCAGTTTCTTAGTTGAAACAAAACAGAGGCAGCCAAAAGATCTGAGGTGTGATAAGTTTGGTTTGGTTTTAAGAAGTTTCTCCTGAGGAGAAATGAGGCCTAAAGATTGTAGGGGCATTCTGTTGATGAGATATGCAGCTGTGAGCACACATTCACCCCATAATTGTTTAGGCAAGTTGGATTGGAATGATAGGGCTCTGGCAGTTTCAAGAAAATGTTTGTGTTTTCTTTCCACCACTCCATTTTGTTGTGGAGTGGCTGAACAGGATTTGTAGTGTGTGATACCTTTAGTAAGCAAGAATTCTTTCATGTGTCCTTCACAAAGTTCTGGTGCATTATCAGATCTGATACTTTTGATAAGGGCATTAAATTGTGTTTTTACATAAGAATAAAAAGATTTGAAGATAGACATAGCATCACTTTTGTATTTCATAAGATAAATCCAAGTAGTTCTAGTGAAATCATCAACTATAGTGAGAAACATATTACAGCCATGATGAGTACAATGCTTATAAGGACCCCAGATGTCTAAATGAAGAAGCTCAAAAGGAACTATAGTTTTTATATGACTTGTGGGGAAAGATAGTCTACGTTGTCTAGCTGCAGGGCAAATTTTACAAAAAGAACTATGTTTGTAACTAGAAGTGCTTAGAGTAGGCAATGCATTCTTTATTACATTGAAAGGTGGATGACCAAGTCTGAGGTGCCATAATTTGGCATTATTATAATCTGATATGGCTGAATGGCATGAACGTGGTAAGGAGGCTTGATCTTGAACAGATGGCTTGGAAGGAACTTGTGTGGATTCACAGTAATATAATCCATGTTTGAGATTACCAAGCTGAATTGGAGTTTTCAGAGAAGGGCCCTGTATAGAACATGTGTTATTTGAGAAAGAAACAGTGCAAGAGAGATCTCTACAAAGTTTAGTGACAGAGATAAGATTAAAGTGGAACTGAGGAATGTGCAACACATCTTGCAACATAATTTCAGAATTTAGTGGAATGTTGCCATGGTGTTTTATCAAAGCGTGAGAGCCATCAGGTAAAGTAATTTGATTTTGAAGATGTGAAGGAAAGGGTTGAAAAGAATCAAAAAAAATCAAGGTTGAATGTTATGTGATTGGTGGCACCACTGTCAATTATCCAAAGAGCATTATTAGTTGAAAAAAGGCATTGCTTACCAGCTAAGAAGCATGCAGTGTTGGAATCTTCAGCAAGAATTGGAGAGTCTTCTTTCTTTTGTTGATTGATCAAATGTAGCAGCATATTATATTGTTCATTGGTGAAAGAATTGGAACCAGCTGGTATAGATTTTAGCTTGTGTGGTTCAGGATTTTCTAAATCAACCAAAGCAGCTACTTTGTTATTCTTCCAATTGGACTTAGTAGTAAGGTTTGAAGGAAGGCCATGTAATTTGTAGCATCTATCTTTAGTGTGGCCAGTCTTCTTGCAATAGTCACAAAAGTAGGATGATTTTCTTTGAGAGAAGGACTTTTCACTAGATTGAGGGGGTCTGTATGGAATTATGCCAGAGTTACTTTTATGTTCAGAGGGTCTCCCTTTGTTGGCAAACATGGCATGAGAATCTTCTGGAATATTTTCAGAGATAGCCTTGTGTTCTTCTTCCTGTGCCAGAAGCCTGTAAGCATGAGATATAGGTGGTAAATGATATTGCATAAGGATATTGGCCCGGACATGTGAGAAATTAGGGTTGAGCTTCATTAGGAAGGAAATGGTTCGTTGTTCTTCTTGAAGAGTCAAGATTTTTTGAGTGAGTCTACAGTTGCAATTGGTACAATTGCATATTGGCAAAGGTTGAGTAGCATCTTGTGTATCCCAGAGGATTTTCATTTTTGTGTAGAACGAAGAAATACTATCTGTTCCTTGTTGCATTTCGGCAAGTTGTTGAAGATTGGAGTAAATTTGTGTACCAGAGGTCTGTCCAAATCTTTCTTGAAGATTAGACCATATTGCGGAAGCAGAATCAAAATGTAGAACACTTCTGGCGATTATTGGATCAAGCACTTTCATGAACCAGGTGATAAGAGTACTATTGATTCTTTCCTAGGCCGGAAAGAGAGGAGAAGAATCATCAGGTTTTGAAATGGTGCCATTGATGAAAACGAGTTTGTTCTTGGCTGATAAAGCTATTGTAACAGATCTTTTCCAATCAATGAAATTGTTGCCATTAAAAGGAGTAGAAACGAGTATGAAACTGGCATCGCTAGGATGTAAATAATATGGAGAGTTAGGGTTGGTGAGAGGGTCGATATTGTGTTGAGTTTCAGAATAAGAAGACATAATCAATTGAAGAAGAAGAAGAGTCTGAAAACCAGTTTCATATACCAAGGAAACAAGAGACAAAAGATTAGAAACACTTACGGATGTATGAGGATTCTGGAAGAAAACGAGCCGATTGAGAAAGAAGAAGCGGATCAAGATATCAGGTAAAAGTTAGGGTTTCAGAGAGTAGAAAAAAAAAAAAAAAAGAAAGAGGCGAAAAGAAGAAGAAGGATCGAGAGGTTAGTCTGATACCATGTTAATCCTTACCACAAAAACTTGAAGATGATCAAAAACCACAGAGCAGAGGAAAAAAAGCAAGGGGAAGATGAGGAAGAAGAGAGAAAGGGAGAAAAGTAATTTTGTCTTATTTCAATCAAAGAAAACAGAAAACCATATATATTCGTTTATTACAAAATACATGTATATCTATATATTTGAATCTAAAAAGGGATATCTATTTTATATTGTACTAATATGTTCAACAATTACTTACATTCACGCTTCACATTTATTACTTAAACCTCATCATATATATGAATTGTAAGTAAATTTTAATAACTAATTTTGAATTTATGTAAGATTACATACTAGTTTAATTTTTTAATTTTGCGGGATAGAAATGGGTTTCTAATAATGTGAAGAATGCTGAAATATTAAAAAACATTGCCAAAGGTGAAAGGACTATTGAAGAATGCACGTCGCTACGGTGTTTGTTACATGAATGGTTATAGATTCCACACTATATCCCACTCATCAAATTAAAAAGAAATCTACCGAAAACAGTGGAGTGTGCGTTAATCTGAGGATAACAGTTCAGATGAAATAGACTTTTATGGAGCTAGAGGACATTATTGAGTTTGAAAATCCAACGCTACCATTTAAAGGGTCACGCTGTTCAAATATCACTGGTATGATCATATCCGGTGATCAAACTACCACCGAAGATGATCATAGTACACGAATCCATTCACGGTAAAAGCTAGTTGATGTTCATATTGCTCGATCGTATTGAACATACGAGCCTTTTGTACTGTTAAGTCAAGATTCTCAAGTTTATTATCTACCTTATCCAAGTTTAAAGAAAAATATGAAAGATTGGCGAGTTGTCTGCAAATTGATATCAAAGCAGTTTGAGGAAAGTGCATTTGAACTAAAAGAAAAAATTACCTAATTTTGTGGTATATAAAGATGTTTTAGAGGAAGTAGTTACACCACTGCGTGATCCAACTGGTGATTTCTTTGTGTATATGAAAATTGTTGATGATGTCGATGATAATCAAAACATCGTCAAAGAACTTATATTATCTGATGATGAAGCCGATGATAATGACAATACTAGTTATGAATAATTATTTTGTAACCCAATAGTTTTTAAGTGTAGCAATTAAGCACATATATTTCAATTTTTGAACGCTTTCTAATTTCTATTGTTAATTTAAATTACTAATTATTTATATTAATATAATTACTAACTATAATTGTTTAATTGATATTAATAATTATAATTGTAATAGTTAAGTTAATATTAATATTATAAGTACTATTAATTTAACTCAACTTAAATTGAGCAAAATTATTAGAAGTGCAAAAATTTAAATTTCAAAACAGACTGACTATTTACGGACTGTTTCTCAGTCGGAGAATTTAAAAGCTTAAAATTAAATGACGTTTTGATTGTAGGCCTGTCATCTTTAGAAGGGAAATAACTTTTCAAAATACTGACTAATTTCCGACAGAAGAACAGTCGAAATTTAGTCGGTTTTCTAAAAAGTTATTTCATTTCCAAAAGTTAACAGACAAGCAATAAATGTTCTGATTTTTTAGAAATTCGACTTTCTACCGACTATTTTTTAGTCAGAAATTTGAAAAAGTTTTTGAGTTGAAATGCTATATCAGTTATAATAGCAAAAAAATCTCACCGACTACATTCCAACTGAATGTTAATCAGAAGATAATTTATATAAATACTAACATTTTCACCAGAAACGCCATTTTCATGTGTTTAACCTAATTTTTTTTTACTTTCCTCTCCTCTTCTTCGTCCTCCGACAATTCTATTGAGCTACATTCTGACAATTTGCCGACTACTAAATCTCCTATTACATCTCCGACTAGTTAAGGTTTGTTTTACTTGTATCGTTTTGATTAATTTCGATCTTTTTTAATATGTTTAACTATTTGGTTGTTAAATGTGGTTGTGGATTTGAAGAATAAAGATTACATATCTTAATTTTCGAATAATTACCCTTTACTGTTTATATAAACTTTGGTGTGCAACACAGCCTATATTTTTGGAGCTATGGTTTTGGTATAGAGATCCTAAGTGACTATAAACAAATGCGATTTGAATCAGAAGCCTTAAGGGATACTCTTTAGCCTCTTCAATTTGGAAAAGAAATTGAAAGATTAGTCTATGGTGATTGCATATTAGGGTCTACATAGCAAAAGTTACATTTTTGGATATATTTTTTCTTACATTTTTGTGGGGCGTCTATGTATGAAGTGGGTGAATACTGGTTGGTGTGTAAGGTGTTTTAGTTTTGTCTCAGTGTGTAAGGTGCGATTGTTGTGAAGTACTAGGATGGTGTAGACTTGATGTACGTCATGGTGTTTGCATAGTGCACTCATGTGCCTTCTTTTTGAGTGGCCTGTCTATTGGCCTCTTTTCCAATGGATTTTTACCCTCTTGAGATTTTTTATGCCAGCGATTTTAGGTTTCCAAGTTTCTGTGTTTTATTAATAAAATTCTCATTCAAAAAAAATATTATATATATAAACTTGAATTAGTTGTTCAATGTTATGGTTTGTTGATTTATGTTAATTTTTTGATTTTTTTTCGATTAGATAGTTTATTGCTCAATGTTGTTGTGGTTGTTGATTTGTTTTTTTTTTTTTTGTTTTTTATTTATGTTACTTGTTCAATGTTGTTGTGGTTATTGAATCAATTTTTTTGATTATTTTTTAGATTTTGAGGTGGTTGCTGATTTTATTTATTTATTGATTATTTTTGTTAAACTTGGGGTGGGACATTGGTGGTGTTTAGGTGGGGCTGTTTGGGTGGTAGATGGGTGCTGTTTGGGTGGTAGGTGGGTGTTGTTTGGATAATGGGTGGGGCTATTTTGGTGGTGATGGGTGGGACGGTAGTGGGGGCTTTTTGGGTGGTGTTTTTAGGGTTGTATGGGTGATGTTTTCGGGCAGTTTAGGTGGTGTTTTGGGTCAGTTTTGATTGCGAATGGGTTTGTTTTGGTGGTAGTGGTGGTGGTTGGGAAATTAATGGGGGTTGTTTAGGTGGTGTTTTGGATGGTGTTCTGGGGGCTATTTGGGTGGTGGCTGGATGCCATATTGTTGTTGATAAGAATAAATCAAGTAGTTAAATAATTAAATAATTTATTATTTATTATTATTTTGAAATCATTAATAGGTAATTGTTAACATAAATAATTTTCTTTTCTTAAGCATTGGGTAGATAGTGAAACCACCTAGGCCAAATTATTGACCTAAGAACGGATTGTCCTCGAGTTATATAACAGTCTCGATGCCGAAGGATTGGCTTCTACTCAACCTCAACCTAACCCTAGTCATCCTCAACCTTAACCTCAACCTATTCATTTTCGACCTACTTTGGATATGAAGGAACATTTCTTGAGTGTTGATTTGGGGAAGGATGCTACTCCTCCTAATACATTGCATTCTTCGCAATGTTAGTCTAGGACATAGGACACCCCGATCACCCGGTCACTTTGTAGGGCTTTCCGCCATCCCATATATCTTCCACTGCGATGGATCACCCAAGGCCACCACTACCATGGATGCATGATAACTCTGGGTACGCTTTATAATTTATTTTTTTAATTACGTTTAATATTTTAAGTCAATCAATAACTATTAATTGAGACTTTTGAAGGTTTACTAGTGACTTTGGTAACCAAGTAGCCACCTCCATCCGTAGGACCTTTGAAAGTTATCAAGATCCTAATGGATAGGCTTGGAGGCATCTAAATAGGAGAACTATCGATTTCTAATTGGTAGTAGTTCCAAGTAAACATAATTATTTTGTTATTTATTTATTTGAATGACTATAATTGTATCTTATAAATTAGTTTGTTTATAGACAAGATCCTAATTGAATTTTTGTTTCAGAAACAGTGGTCTTGGGATCCTTATGTTACTCCCTTAGTCTATAGAGAGTGGGAGAAGAAGGTTAAGGCTAGGTATAAAGATATCATTTTACTTATAAGAAAACCTATAAGAGAAAAAGATGATTACAAACCAACTTGGGTGGAGAAATCCATTTAGGAAAAATGGCTCTCCTGTTCAAAGTCCGATGAGTTTGAGGCTCATCGGTCAAGAGAAAGAAAGAACCGTCGCCGGGAGGAAGAAGAAGTTGCGGCCGAGGTCACCCATACTAGTGGTTCGGTTTCAGCGAGTTTGACGTTGTGCATTCTAGTATAACTTTTAATCTATTTAAGTTTATTTATTTACTTTATTACATTTTATTTTATATAAATGTAGACTATGTAGCAATTTATAAATTTAATTTCAGAAGCAAGAGCGTCAGAGGACGCCCTCTTCATATGAGAATATTTATTCATATTAATCAAGTGCAAACCGAAAATGGTTTACAATGGGTAAATGAGAAAGCCAAGATTAAAAGTGTAAGTTTAACTTTTTTTTTTATCTTCTTATTTGAATTGGATTAGTTTATATCAATAGTGTTGGTTTGTTAGTTGTTGTAGAGTTATATTTGAATCCTTCTTTAGATTAGCTGATGTTGTATATTGAGTTATTACTGGTTGGTTAGCTATTTTGGTTATCGTAGAAAATTATTCTAGATTAGCTGTTATTTATGATGCTGAGGAAATGTTGGATTTTTAGCTGTTGTAGAATAAGAAATATGTTATAATTAATATTGGTTTATAGTTCAGGTGTTACTTTTTTGGTTTTGTTAATCTACAGAGGAAATTTTGCCAAAATTTTTACAAATACTTTGTTCAAATGTTGTATAATTATGTTTTGTAGGATGAATATTAATGTCTTATTACTAAGCTACCCATAGATGCGCCTATGAATGATTGGAACAAGTTTTATCTTAAAGTTGTTCAAAACATAGAATCACATGCGCCCAAAAAGAAGAGGCCCTCTAAGATTGTTTTTGGGGTTGGTGATGTGACACAGTATTATCATGTTGACCTTGTGATGCTGCAATCACAACACCAAAGTGCTCCTCATCCTCAACAAATGGTGAATGAGAGGTTTGATCATCTATAAAAAGTTTTGCGTCAAATAGATGCTCGTCTCACCAATTCCATTTCTCGAGGGGAATATGAGGCCCTTGTGGAGGAGCAACGCCGAACAAGGGAAAAGATATCTCAATTGCTCCAGTTTGCGTGCTCCCTGTTCCAATAGTATCTGGGTCCTCAACCTCCTCAATCTCCACCCTCCTAAATCATTTTATCTATGTTTTTGTAATATTTGAATTGTATTGAAACAATTTAGTTAGTTTCTTTTACATTAGTGTGGAATTTGTATATCAATTAAGTTTGTTTTATATTAAATATTTTATAATATCAATTTCGGATTATAATCATCGTCAAACTTTTTGTTTATATATCGATTATTAATTTGATTAATATATCATATTATATTAATATAATTAATTAAATATTAAATCAGGTCAAATGTGGTTAAAAATGGTCAACCTAACACCGACTGTTTTTTGACTGAAAAGTAGTAGTAGGAAGTCAATCGGAAAATTATACTGCCTTTTTTTGAGGAAAATCAAGTCAAATGTGTTATTTGACTTTACCTACTGAAAAGTAGTCGGAAATCAGTCGGAAAATAAAAATAATATTTAAATAGCTGACTTTTGGGAATTAAGTTTAATTTTGGATACCCAAACTTTCTGACTGTTTTCCTACTAAACGTTAGCTGGAAAATTCCGAATGAAATTTAGTAAGTAAACAGTCGAAAAGCCTATTAAGTTTCTACTAAACAAAATAGTTGGAATTCCGACCAAATACTTGCCAACAAAATAGTTAGTTGAAATTCCGACTACAATTACGACTGTTAATTTTTACCTACCAACTCTATATCGACTAAACAAACAGTCAATATTCAACCGGTATATGCTATACCGACTAATATCCCACTGTTTTGGTTAGTCAGTTTAGACGCGCTTTTTGTAGTGGTTCCTCCTTTCCTATGACTATGTTTGTCAGTTATATCATCATTGTGGACGAGATACTGTAGCGTTATTGTGCTTTTTCTATTATTTTATTAAATGCCACTGTTATTGGCAGAGATATTTCTAGTTTTGAATCTTTCTTTAGTCATTAATTTGGCAGTTCAAGATGCATGTATTTACAAATTTTAAGAAAAATATGATATTTGAACATAAAGATCTAGAAATATCTATATATATATCCTCTATTATGTAATTCTTCCTTTTATTTTAAAAAATGGAGCAAAGTGTGTTAGTTGATTAATGAAATGGGAAGAAAGGATGAGGGTGGTTGTGCAATGAGTAGCTCGTGGTGATGTCGTATAGCAAAAGTGTATAATGGACCCATGCGGCGGCTGCTAACACTTAAGTTTCGCAAAAATGAACCGACTTCCAAATTGCAATGATTTATTTAGGTATGGCTTTCCCCATTTCCCCCACCATTCTTCCATAATCTATTAACCTCTCTATGAGTTTGTGCACAAGAATCCGCACACTTTATTTCATCATAATCTATAGCAAGTGTTATCCTTTTTATAAACCCCACCAAAATAATATGAAATTCCAATATTATTAAATCATAATTCGGGACTAACGATGTTCATTCAAGTGCTCGGATGAGTTATTTTTAGTATGATATCTCGAGCTTGTTTAATTTCTTTTTTTATCTGTATGTAAATATATTGATAATTTGATTTTTATGTTTATATACAGATTATTTAAGTCAGTTCATACTCAGTATCTGTATTTTCAGATTAATTTTAGACAGTTCTATCAGAAATGATTCTGACTATGTTAAATGTCTGATTGCATCATACAAACAAAATTAAAATACTTCAAAGTATTGTGTGATTTTTGTCCAATAAAAATGAAAAGTGTAATTAATAATTTGAAACAAAATGAATATACTCTATAAAAATGCTTCATCTTTGTTTACGGATGATCAATTATATTTGCAACTCTTAGAATTAATTGGAAAATGGTGAATGAAAAGTAATACGCCATTATACATGGGGTGATTTTAGGCTTAAAAGTGATTTTCATTGGTTACAAATAATTAAAATAAACAAATGGATCAAATCTCAACTAGTTTACATTTATATGGAAATAATATAACTACATTTACATGATTATTGTTTGTGTTTGTATGAATATTATGTATATTTTTTTATTTGTTTTTAGTCTATATACTATTGTCATGTCTTTTCTTATCTTGCCTTTAGTGTGTTTTGGATCATTGTTATCTCTTAGATGCCTTTCTCGAGTTGAAGATCTCTTTGATCACAACCTCCTTTGATAAGGGTCTCTTTGTCGTCTCTTTGAGGGTCTCTTACAGGTCTTTGTTTCCTTAGACTTAGTGGCGGATGTATGTTCGAGCCCACGGGGTCAGTAACCCTAGGCGTTTTTTTTTTAATTTCAAATATACTTTTCTATTGGTAAGAGTTAAAGCGTAAAATTAATACTAAAGTTTTTTGATAATAAATACTCCCTCATTTTAGTAATTTTGTCTTGTTTATTTATTTTGTCTTATTTTTTTATTAGGTCAGCTGATTTATTTTGTTCAATTTTCTTTTATGGTATGTCGTTTTAAAATTTTAGCAAGTCTTTTATGAGACTATCTCACCGTGAGACGAACCCATACAAGCAGCCTATTAGTAAAAAAAACATTAAAATAAATGAAATCTAGATTCACACTTGTATAAGAAGCAATTTTTTTTAAATAGTTTGGGCTGACCCAAATAAGGTCATCTCACAGTGAGACGAACTCAATAAAGAACGTGCACCCTTATAGATCAATCCACTATTTATTTACATCATACACATTATTTTTAGAGTATATTTAACTTTTTCTCTAGTTACATTCTTTTGAATAAAAAGGAATAAATTGAATAAATAAGTTCAAATCGTTGTTAAATCAATTAATGCATATGATTAAGATAGATCTTAATTACTAATGTTCTTTTATTTGAAAACACTATTTTGTTACGAGAAATTCTTTCAAGAATAAAATTGCAATTTTGATAAATTTATTGTGCTTCTATTTGTCATTTTGAAGAAATAAAAAACATTAATTGTTAATTTTACAAACCAAACTCAAACGAAATTTCGTTTATTAGTTGATGCCCTTGGAATTCCGAACCCTAAATCCACCACTACTTAGACTTTGATCGTACTTTCTACAAACATGATATATGGGTTCAACAATTATGATGGAAATAATATTTCTCGTTTTAATGTGTGATCCTAATACTATATAACACTTCTAATTTAAGTTTACAATAATCCTCAAAAAAAAAAAAAGTTTACAATAAAATTTGTGAAGAAACTAAATCGTACAAATACGGTTGCAAAAAATATATTAAAGTTTGTCTACCTATTATTTTCTTTTCTAATCCTAAATTCATTTATATAATAATATAATAATATAATAATATATTTTAATATCCCTTGAGTTGGGAGTGGATCGGAAAAGGACATATGCTTTTTCCATTAGCTACGTTATGTAGCTTAAATGCTTAACTTATGGTATAAATCATTAATTAGCTCAAATAAAACTTACACTTATCATTAATTAAACCATTGGGGGTAGACTATTGACGTAATACACTTGAGTATATACATGTGATTAAAGGAGCTTTTGTCGAAAATGGTTATTGAGATGAAAATATTCTCCTTTTTTTTTTCTTTTCTGAAGTGGACATGGAAATGTTATACTGTCCACTTTACTTTTTCACGTAATTCAATATAAATTTTGAGTCTCGATATCTAATAATACGCATAATGAAAATTTCTAAAAGTTATATACCAAAAATTTTTTGCATCAAGTTGTAACAAGATCCTAGATGAATATATTTTGTCTTGAATATATACTTTAAAAATCAAATTTAAATTTCTCTCTCATAAAATGGAAAAACTTAAAGTTGACAAACAAAAATAAACTGATGGAGTAAATGCTTTTACCAATCAATAGTGAAAAAATTAATTCATTTCCTTTTTATTTGTCCACTTTATTTTTTTTTCGCATTTTAAAGTGAATTTTGAGTTTTAAAATTTCTAAGTATGCATCATACAAAATTGTAAAGATTAAATACGAAAATACTTTGCATCAATACGAATGTAACAAGATCCTACATGAATATATTTATCTCTAATATATATTTTAAAAATATAATTTAAATTTGTCTCTCCTAAAAGAGAAAAAATTAAAGTGGACAAACAAACGAAAATAAAGAGAGTAATTGATTTAGTAAGTAAATTATATATATATATATATATATATATATATATATATATATATATATATATATATATATATATATATATATATATAGTCTAATGAATTGTTGATTCATTAGGTATATAAATCAATTGGTTGAAAACACAATTACACAAATACGGATTACGTATCACATTTATTAAGTGTTATCCCTTTGGTTGGTTTACACTTTATTGTCGTTCTTAATGGTACTAAAAACAATTTGTCCTTTTGGGTCCATTTCTTAATTAGATTTGATAATTATGGGGATAGTGTATGAAAACATGAAGTAGTTATTCCATGGCTCATGAAATAAAAACGTCCAAGTTCATATATGCATATGTCTTTGCTATCCAAGGTTCTTTGATTAAAAATTGAAATCCTCTAAGAGTATAGTTAGCAATTACTACAATAACACGGTCTGATTGGTTATCGGTATGAATTAGTGATAATGAGAATAATTTGTTGTATTAATTTCTTGAAATGTATCATGTCATTCCCATGATTATAAAAGTTTGATTATAAAAAATTTTTATTTACAATTTTTTCATTAACATCTAATTTTCCTATCAAATTAAAAGAGAATAAGTGAGTATTAAACATGTCAAGAGATATTCTTATCAAATTATACTAATTTTTCATTATTATTTCCAACATTTAATATCATTACCAAATGGGATGTTAGTGTATTAAATAGGAAAATTTACCTAGAATAATCCAACATTTTCATGATTTTCCTACAATGATCTCACCTATTGATTAACATGAATAATCTCAGCGTTAGGAGATATTTGCTTAGAGTAAACTTTGGTAACTGGAAGACTTGTTATGGTAGGTCATTTGCCAAACAATAAATTGAAAATTAATTTAAAATTAGAGAAAATTTTTGAAAATTTACATAAAAAATTTCTAAACAATAAATTTTTAAAAATATTTTTTTAATATTTTTTTCGATATTTTATTTTAATTTTTCTTTTTTTTTAAAAAAAAAACTTGCTATAGCAAGTCATCTCATTTTTGGGTTAACTTTAGGAAAATACCCATCAAAGTTGAGATTATTCATGGTTAATCGATAGGTAGGATTATTGTAGCAAAATCATGAAAAGGGTGGATTATTCTAGGTGAGAGATATTTCATGATATACCACTGAGTTTCTCCGAAATTCACCATATACCACACAAAATGTTTTAATTCACCATATACCATTGAGTTTTCGTCCGTTAGCACAATATACCATTAATGACAACTGTCGTCAGTGTGCCGTTTGTGGTAAATTACCAGTATGCCCTTACGCATTCAATTGGCGCTATTGTTAGGGTTGACTTCCCCAAACACAACGTATGTCTTCAAAAAATTGCCCCCCCCCCCCCCATCTTTCTTCTTCTCCATTCAAGAAACTCTCTATTCGTCTTCAATGATCTGGAACCCTTAAAATCCATCAAAAATTTGTAAAGTGTCGATTTGTGTGAAGTGAATTGCAGGTTTGTGAGGCAACGTGGTGGTCGTGACTGAATTTCGCACAAAGTTCGCTAATTCAGTGGATTAAGCATACGCAAGGTATTACTATCCTTATCCATTTGCATTTCGAATTCTAATTTTGCATTTTTTGCAAAATTGAGTTAGGGTTAGGGTTTGGTGGAAAATGATCATCTGTGTCATTTTGTTTACAATGAAATTCGAATGTGAATTATATGAAACTTAAGTGTGATGTGTTGCATGCGAATTTGAATTATGCTAAAGTGATGTGTTTTTGTTTTGTATGCGATTTATAGTTTGGATTGTGATGTAATATGTTGTTGGTAAATGTTGTTGTTAGGATGAGTACAATGTGGTTGTTAGTTCGTGCTCTAGGAGGTACTTTTGATGTGAGGGTGGATGACACTGATAAGACCAATTTGATGGAGTTGATTGAGTATATGTTTGAGGATTCAGTGAAACAGAACGTATATCTCCCTAAATACTTCACCTTGTTTGTGAGTAAACCTAGAAAAAATTGTAATTTAAAGTTAGTTGATGATGGGGCAATGTTAAAAATGTGGGAACGGAATGAAGGGAAGAGTGAAATTGAAGTGTTTATAGAAGAGACAAAAACACTATCTCTTGTGTTTCAGTGTGCAGAAGCTAGTTGGGCAAAAACTTTGAAGAATAGGGATGAAAATATTAGGCTAATGGAGGAAGAGAAGAGAAGTATGACAGAGGAAGCAGCTTTTGGCCCAGCAGGCATATACTATGGCTGTAGAGGTTCCTGTTTTGAATGTTGATGATGATGGGATTGAATATGTAAGAGTGTTTGCTACCCCAGCAACATATGATTATCTCACAAATGTAGAAGAGCAGTGGAGTGTGCACATGTTTAACAGGACAGTTTGTTGTGATCATAACACAACAAACTTCGTAGAGTCATTCAATGCAATAACAAATGCCAACAGGGACATGCCTGTGTTGACATTGCTGGAAGTTAAATTTGTGTCCCTGTTTTGCTCATCTAAATGCAAAAAAATTGTTGTTGCTTACTGTGTTTTTTTTTTGAATAATTAATCTGTCAGGAATTCGTGTATGAAAAGGATGGGTTCCATGTTCGATAAAGCAGTGGGCATGGAACCTAATGATTTGACAGAGCATGCAAAAAGGGTGTTGACGACTAGGACTGATGAGTCTAGGTTCTGCAATGTCACTGCAGCTGATGGTGGAGAGTTTGAGGTGAGGGATGACCATGTCAAGTTCCCTGTCACCCTTGGAAATATGACTTGTGGGTGTGGGAAATGGCATGGATCAGGGATCCCTTGCAAGCATGGTCTCAGGGTCATTTACAACCAGAGACTTAATCCTAGGGACTTTGTCTCACCTTTCTACAAGGGGGCTGCATACAAACTCACTTATGGAGACCACATCCACCCCATGGCTGATCCAACTCACTGGCCTTCACTTGATGTGCCAGAAATTGCACCACCCTAAGGGAAAAAAAATGCTGGCAGACCACCTAAGCAAAGGAGAAGAGCTGCTCATGAAGCAAAAAAAAAAAAAAGAAAAGAGGCACAAGAATAACAAATGCAACCCATGCAAAGAACTAGGCCACAATGCAGTGACATGCAAGGTAAAAAAGGTATCAGCAAAGAAGGCAGAACATGTAGCTTCCTCTTCACAACAAGGCAACACAAGGGAGAAGAGAAAGACTGCTACTTAGCATTGTTTAGTGTCATTTTTTAGTGAACAGTGTTTAGTGTCAAGTTGCTTTTGAACAAAATGTTAACTACTTGGTTTGTATGACACTTCTCTTGTTTATCACAAGTCCAATGTATGCACAAACTAGCCCTTACACTCTGCCAACGTCTATATTTTTAAAAAACTGATATTTGACGCAAAAAAAAAGTAATGGTATATGGTGAATTATTAATTTACCACAAACGGCACACTAACGGCAGTTGTCATTAATGGTATTCTGTGCTAATGGAAGAAAACTCAATGGTATATGGTGAATTAAAACATTTTGTGGGGTATATGATGAATTTCGGAGAAACTCAGTGGTATATTATGAAATATCCGTCTCCGTGTAGGTTATTTTTCCTATTAGAAAGGTATTTTTTTAAAAACTTAAAAAATTTAAAATTCAATGCAAAATAAACTCACTTCAATTTGGGAGGGTAAATTGGTCGGACTCGGCTTGGATTATCCACCCTCCGACTTTTCTCCGAATAAAAACGAATTATGTTTTCAGTTCACTAACGAATTATGCTTGGATTAAACGACTTTTTTAATGAAAATGCTTGGTATCTTAAAGCTGTTTTTTTTATCTAGATTAATTACCAGTTGATGCTTAGTTTCATTTGGTTTTAATGACTTATTAACAATTGATTAATTTGGTATTCATCATTCATGATTTTTGAATTATTAATGGTGAAAATTAAGAGTCTTTTTATTTGATTTTATGAAATTATTAGGTTTTTAAAACTGTTACAATATAATGTGGCTTTGATAAACTTATTACAAGATCACTCTACTTGGTATTGCTTAATTTAATAAGAATCATTGTTACTGTATCCACTTTATGTGTTTGTTTTGCTGAATTATTGATTATAAGATTAGTGTATATCTTTTTATATTTGTCAATTCATAAAAATTATAGAAAAAAAAAGAAAACAAATAAGAAGTATATATGTATTTTTTGAATAATTTCAAATATTAAATGAATTTTAAGTGTTCTTTTACAATAAAAACGGCTAAAGAATATACATAAGCAAGTACAACTTCTTATTTTTGTAACATTGGTTATAATTCACGCTTTTAACAATCTTGGCTATAATTCACGCTTTTAACAACATTAGCTACGATTCACCTAATATCTCTTTTAATATGTAATTATGAAACCAAAAACATTGCGTTTATAACATTGAGTACTATAATTATATTCAATTCGGAGTCGGGTCGAATCAAAGTGGTAGTTGAGTTGGAGTATCGAATTTTTATGAGGTTCAACTCTGGTCCGTCTCTTAATCGGACTTAGGCTATAGAATCAAATTCGGAGTTGGATATTATTTTTTCTCGGACTCAAATGGGATTCAATTCCTCGAATCGGCCACGGATCATAAAGCGGATTCAGATTGAATAGTCATGCCTACTTTAATACAAAGACCCTAAACTCAAAATGAGACCTACACATTTTATTACTCTGACCCATACTTTTCTAATAAATTCTTAGTTAACTTATAAATTTAGAAATATAACATATCGGTTTTATGGTAATAATAACATTTTTGGTACCTTTCCATCAAATTTCAAAGTACAGCAGTCACCACCAATTGTGGTGGTAACAGATATTTAAAATGTATAAATATTAAAGTGGTGATAATAGTGGGAGTATATCTTAATAGATTTTGAAAGCATAAAAGAATTGAGTGTAATAATGAGATACTACTGGACGTCCAGTCTAAGGCACACACGCTAATGAAAAAGAGTACCACGTCGTCTCTCCATTTTTTTTTATTTTTTAAATAAATATACTATTTATTTCTCACTATACTAACTAATTGTATGCCATCGTGCGTCAAAGCATCTGTCTATTAGCTGTATAAATATACTCATTTCTTTTTATCAAATTTATTTTATTATTATTATTATTATGCCTAATATATAATTAATTAGCCAGCTATCTAATTTAATTTGTTTTGTCCATTATTAAGTCAATATAATTATTACCTTAAGTTTTTGTCAAACAGACATGTTTACTTGTTATGTTGAATTGAAGAATTGTAAAATCTATAGTCAATGGTCAAGAATACAAGGCATTATCATGCAATCACATGCACTTTTCTAGTTTGGTGATCTTTCCTAATCACATCTTCATTGTATTTTCAAAAAAAAAAAAAAAAAAAAAAAAAAAAAAAAAAAAAAATCTTGATTGTTATAATGGGTTGTAATTTGTAATTAATATTTTACCCTTTTGGAGTATGCACATCTCTTCATTCTATTTTATGTTAATATATAATAGTGTATTTCGGTTCTATTTGATTTACATCTCTTTCAAAAAGGTTTAAATATTGATATATGATTCAAGTATCCTTTGATTTTTGTTAAATGGATAAAAAGTAGAATAACCAAAAAAAGAGTTAAAAGTGAGTGATAAATTATGATTTAAAGGAAAAAGGATGAATTATATGTAAATAAGATTAAATATAATTTAATTGTGTCAAGAGTATGAGTTGTGATAAAAAAAAAATAGCAAATTTAATATACGGATCAATTATAGCAATCTCAGTAAGATATAAGTGTTTGGATGTTGGCTTTTACTAGGGCTGTTCAAAAATACCCGAATAGTCCGACCCGACCAACTGACCCGCAACATAAATGACGAGTCAAATTTCAAAATAAAATTGAAACATCCGAGTCGGTTATCCGACTCACCTTAATAGGGTAAGGTTATGGGCAGATATTGAAATATACCGATTACCTTGTGACCTATGAGATTTAATTTTTTTACAAAATATTGCAAATTACTTGTATAAGCAATGTCCAGAAGCATCATATCACTTGAATGAGGATTGTATCTGTCCCTTGTTTTTGGGTATCAAAATATGGGGTTCAACTCATACTGTCCATGTGTACACCAAATAGTTAGTAATTTCTTTTGGTGTGCATTGTGCATAAAATTTAGGGTGCAGCAATTTCAGCGGTTAGTAATTTCTTTTACTGTCTTTCTGCCAAATAATACTATATTTGGAAAATTTTCTGAGATTTTAATCAAAAACGACCACGTAATTGACAATAAAATCTGTCCAAAAAATCAAAAAATAAAATCGGGTATTTGGTGTCCCGACCCCACTTATCCAGATTTTTGTATTAATAGGGCCGGGACACGGGCCGTTAAAAAAGTACCCGACTAATCGGTTACCCGACTTTCTGAATACCCGAAATGTTGGGTACCTGCTAATGAACGCCCCTAGCTTTTACATTGACTTTTTGGTCGGTTTTTGACTTTTGACTTGTTAGTTGTTCAAACAAACCAAAAGAACCAAAAAGTGTTTGGTAAATTGTTTTTAAGTCAGCTCAAAAGCTAGCTTTTTAGCCAAAATAAAAAAGCTACTCTGGTGGTTTTTTTGTTGGCTTTTAGCTTGTTGACCCACTTTATTTCCTAATAAACATCTAACAACCAATACCTAAATTTACTAATCATATTAATATACAACTGACTTTTTCAGTTAGCTTAAAAGCCAACAATAACATATTACATTTTCAACTGGCAAACAAACCAACTAAAATATCAAATAGCAAACATTTAAAGGTCAATTGCTAAACGCCCATTGTGTATATTTTTCAAAGCCCTAAAAAAAACTTAGGACACTTGAGAGTAAATACAAACAGTTTCAAGTTAGCAGTTAGTCAGTTTGCCAATTACAACACATTGATCCTCTTCACTCTAGTGAAAGAGTACTTAATTTAGCAGGCAGTGGGCCAGTCAACAACTAAGAAAAAAACATCAACATTCAACATTATGGAGAAAATAACCACCTCAAAAGAGAGTACCATAACAATAATAGTCATCTGGCACAAAGATGAAACCACCCCCCTTGCCTCCCACTTTTGAGCTGTGTAGGGTAGTGGGCTTCTACTTCTATACCTCTTCCTTCCTTAACTTTACTTCTCATTATTATACTTATTAATAATTAACAGGAAATTTCATATCATAACCCCCAGTTTTTGGCTTTATCACGTAGTCAAAGAATCATTTTCAAATTCACGTGGTGACTACAATCTTTTAACTTTTCCATGTGGTAGAAAAAATGTTAAATTCTCTATTAATTTAAATACTCAATTTCAAATATAATTTTAAAAATGTGCTTTTAATGTCAATCGAGCCATTAGATTTAAAAAAAAAATTATTCTGATGGATAATAATAATGTAAATTTAACAAAAATCTTAACATTTTGTCAATCAAGTGGAAAAATTAAAAAGTTAAGGTCAACGCTCTGGTGAAAAACAACATATCCACCCACCATTCTGGAAAAATTAAAACGTTAAGATCACCACATTAGTTAAAAACAACTTATCCACCATGTGGAAAAACTAAAAACTTAGGGTTAGCACTAGAATTTTCCCTGTATGTTTGGGAACAAATATTTCATTTTAAATTATGGATTTCAATTATGAAATCATAAATGAAGAATTTGAGAATAACAAGATTTGGTAAGTCATTCTCAAATTTTTAATTTTAAGTACTTTTACAAACAATGATAAAATTGATCCAAATCCAAATTTAAAATTTTTTAATTTACCAAAAAATAAATTTAAGTCAATTTCAAATTTATAAATAAAATCATCATTTCCAAATACAACAATAAAAAATTTATTATTTCTCAATTTTATTCATCAATGGATTTGTACTGTTATACTGCTACAATTTTCTCAACTTTCTTCTTCCTCCTTACACTTTGACAAATCAGCTTACTCTCTCAACTTCCCTTTATAATAATACTAATAATAATTAATTGTTCTTGATAATTATTACCACATTATTAATTTATTATTGCTTTCTTCATCATCTTAATCTTAAAAAACATAATCTTTATTATCATTCTTCTTTCATATCCTCCATTACTTCCTTTGAAACTTCAAATTTTCATTTTTACCTCCTTTCTTCAATCTCCCATTTCCTCTCTATAACTCTCATAAAGATTTGAACATTGAATTTGAAGTGGGTTTTGTCTTATTGATTGGCTCTGCTATTGGGTTAAAAGACACAATCTTTGGCCACTTATGGGTACTTTTCTTGAATTTTGATTTCATGGGAACTCTTTTGTTATTGTCATAAATTACATGAGTATCATTAATTTGTTAATTATTAATAGCTAATCACATTGATTAAGGATGTGATTATCTTGTTTAATTGTTTTGAAATTTGGATGATTAAGATGGGTCAACTTACTTTCTAATTTTGAGCTTTATTTCTATTTATGCAGCTTGATTTGTTGCAATTGGAACATCATTATCATCTCAAACAATCTAAAGTAAGCATTAATATTGATAAATTTATTTATTTTTTGACTTGATATTGGGCATTTTTAGATCACATTGACTGCCAAAATATAGTTATTTGCAAAATTAAAATCAAATAAATAGGATTCAAAGGGAAATAAGTTGAATTCATTGAGATGAATAATAAATGTGATGGTCTTTATGTGGGTTGTTCTTTGATTTCAATTTTATTGTTGATATTAAATTATAAATTACCTATAGCATTGGAATTCAATATACATATTTATTTTTCTTCAGGTTACCAGTTGACTCAAGTGTAGGCCTTAATGGGCTGGTGAATTGCTAAGATTTTGAGCATTTCTGGCTTTTGAATAAAGTGAAGGCTTCATGGGAGGCTTACTTCACCTTTTTGATTTCCATCAAGGATCCATGGGAAGAAAACATAAGAAACAAGTGAGCTGTATGTAATCAATCTCATGTTTTGAAGTAAAAATTCAATAATTTTATTTGTTGGGTGTTTATTTTGTACAAATTTGATGGTTGTTTGTTTATTGAATTTGGATTGAAATTTTGAGATTTAGAGTATTGAGATGCATCAGAACTATGATTTGTTCATGAGTATGAGGAAGAAATATCTGACATTGATTGTACTCTGGTATGTAGCCGATGTGGCAGCTCCTCGCAACAGTTTGGAGATGCCGGGTGAAACTTGCCGGAGCCATTGTTCTGTCGGAAAGTATGAAGAGGTGACTTCCTCTTGCTTAACTTGGCCTTTAGAAAGACTATGATTTGTTTGAGTTATCCCTTACATAACTTGGTCTTCATACTGAAAATTGAAGTGTTTCTATTTAGTGTCAGTGTAACATAATTTGTCAGTTAATTCGCTTTATGAATTTGCGATTCGCTCAAAATGAATAGCCTAAAACTCACCAAAATTCATTTTTTAATTCGCAATTTGTAAGAAGATTAGTGAATCATGTGGCAGTGATTAGTGCAATCAGTCTTAGAAGTATTAGATTAGACTCAATTTTCAAGACACTTTCATGAGTAATCTGGTTTTGCATAGTTTGCATAATGTATCACTTAGTAGGTCTAGTCTGTTTTAGTTGAAGAGAAAATTCTCATACAAAGTATGAACTCTAATTGGGGCATTTTTCTTCATTCATTACTTTTGGCTAAATGCAGAGTTTACCGAAAAGGAGCTACTATCCTACTGATGTCTCAATGAAGAAGTTGATAAGCAAGGAAACATCTAAACAACAGATTAACAAACACAATGCTCCTAGTCTCGTTGCGAAACTGATGGGGATGGATCTATCGCCAGTAGATGCAAAACCTGAAGTTCTATCTCTACACGACAAAAACGATGATGAGATCAAGTTTATTGACAAGAAAATTCAGCTGATCGAAAAGATCCCAGCTGTTCGAGCCCCTAGAAAGTCGAAGTCATCTATCAAAAAGGAGTTTCGTTCGTATAAAGATACATATTTGCGATACTGGAGTAGTGGCACAAATTCTGGAAAGCCATGTCCTCGTGTACATCCTCAAGAGAAAGAGCTTCAAAAGTTTAAAAAGGATTTTGAAGCTTGGCAGGCAGCCAGATTTCTCGAATGTGCAAGGGTAGTTCAACTTGGGAACATTCCTGAACAATGGCTTGCTCAGTTGGATCTTACAAAGGAAAAGATGGCCCTTTACGAAACTTCTCGCAAAGAATCTTTTGACAAATCCGATGGCCATAAAAGGAACATGTTAAAATCAAGGTCCCTACAAGCAGCTAATTTTGAACGTAATGGATACAAGGATATATTACGAGCTAAGCACAAGGAATCGTATTCTTTCAGTGGTGTAAGCCCCGGTAGAGACTATGAACAGCTGTATTTGAAGGATTCTGATGTAAACTCTGAGAAATCGTCTAGTCCCTCACGGATAGTAATCTTGAAGCCGGGTCCTGATAGCTGTAGTACCAACGATGAGTCGTGGGTTACTTCGTCTTGCTCAATGGATAATAGAGATTGTATCGAAGATCTTCTCGAGGAAGTGAGGGAGAGACTGAAATATGAAATGCTAGGTAACACATTTAAAAAGGGTTCGATGGTTAGAGGAGGTGGGATCGAGACTCCTTTTAAGGAAAAACCAGCACTAGTAAAAGAAACCCATCAACAATATCAACCTGTTGGTAAATATGTGAAGGAACATTCTCGTAGAGACTCGAGTAGGAAGTTGTTCCGATCAGAGTCAGCAAGATTTTATCAAAATGAAAGCCTAATCAGTGAGCTGGCTCCATCGTCCCCAGAGTACATGAGCAGAGAAACGAAGAAATTCTTGTCAGAGAGGCTGCGGAATGTCTTAGATGGAGAAAACCACCAGAATCTTCGTGTCAGCTCCGACAGCTCTCCTATGGAACCCTTGTATGATGATGCCAGGGTGCGATTAGAGAAAGCTCGGGATATCTTGAATGCTGAACATGGAAAGCACTGCTGGCGTGATGGGAGCTCAAATGTCGATACACAAGCTGGGTCCTTTCGACGTGAGCTTTGGGATGATAGAAGTTTTCACGAACAGCCGTCTCCTAGGAGTCTGATGCGGTCTTTATCTGCGCCCGTGTCAGGAATATCATTTGGGAAACTTCTTCTAGAAGACCGGTATGTTCAAAATGCGGCTCACATCAAAACAAAACACGAGGCGTTTGAGAATCTATCGATGAATGTCAAAGATCATAGAAAAGAAAAATTCAATCTGCGAGAGCGGGTTAATAGTCTCAAGCATAGCCTGTCTCTTAGGAGGAGGTTGTTTAGCAAAAAACTCGAGGCGATGGAATTCTCCGAGAGCAATGAATTTGATTCTGGTATTGATATGATGAATGGACCCACAGTTATAACAGGCTTCAATGACAGGAATGTAAGTATTATTATCTCAGAAATTCTGCATTTTGCCTTTGGTACTGGTCTTGGTGGATCGTCTAGAAAGATCTAAGTTTTGTTTTGTTTCGTCTGCTATGTCGTTGCAGGAAAACTCGACAGAGCTTCCACCAAGTCCTGCATCCATATGCAGTACTCCTCGTGAAGATTTTTGGAGGCCGATTGACCATCCTAGTCCAGTATCAGTGTCAGATGTGACCTCAGTAGAAGATCATAGTGTGGGCAATGTTTTCAAGGAGATCAGCTCCAATCTTACAGGTTAGCACAACTCAATATTACTTGATACATTGGATGCATCGTAAGTCGTAACTACTCTATGTCCACTAAGGGGTTGTTTGGTTTGCTAAAATTTCAAGAAACGGAAACAAATAACAAATACCATTTCCACTTGTTTGTTTGATATGAAAAGCAAGAGAATTGGTTATCATGGGTATTTGAATCCATTACATTATTACTACACATTAGCAAGTGGAAACAAAAATACTTCATCTCCCTTAATTGAAAATTGTTGAGATCACTACACTCATCCAACTTGTTTGTGGACAAAGCTTGCAGGAGTAACTTGTTTCTATTACTTAGATTTAACCCAAAAAACTTATTAATGTGATGGTAACTATTTCTATTTCCATATCTTATTTGTTACCATTCCCTTTTCGTTTCATGAAAAATACCAAACAACCCCTAAAGACACCATATTCAACGTGAAGTCATAAATGACTAATGTCATCATATGTTGTAAAAGAGATGTTTTTGGAAGAAGTATTTTCTGATTTTCCTAGATTGGTGTTGTCGAATATAAGTTAATCCATTACTAGCGTGTTTTTGGTGATTTTCTTTCTAGACACTAAACATCGTTCAATATAATCAAACCACTCTTATCATCTTAAAAAATTTACTATGCAGCTTTTCCACTTGGATTGTTCATGAGTGTGCTTCATGTATACTCTTTCACATGATTGCTTCTGTCCATGCTTTGACATTGATTGTTCATGAGTATGCTGTTGTTTTCATTTCACAGCCTCCATTTGCAGTAAACGGAGAGCATGCTACTCATATTTCTCAATTTTATGAAACTAAACTGATTATTTGAATCTTTTTATGAAACAGAATTGCGAAAAAAATTGAACCAACTTGATTATGAAGGATCAGAAATCACTACTGTCACCGAGGATCCTTCAGAAATGGAGGTGATTGATCCTGAAGATGAAACAGAAGTCTATATCAAGAAATTGCTTGTTATTTCAGGCCTGTATGATGGATCATGGGTCAAATCCTTTTCGAGATGGGATCCGTATGTGAGGCCCATGGGCAATTGGGTCTTTGAAAAGGTGGAAGAATCATATCGAAAACCAACAAACGAAAATGAAGCCTCAAGCCACGAGGACAGTAACTTGGAGCATAAACTATTATTCGATTTATTGAATGAGGCGCTCACAGTTGTACTTGGACCACCGAGAACATTGTCCAAATTCAGAAGGAAGCTAACTGATTCGACCATGCTGCCCCTTCCCCAGGGAAGAAAACTATTGGATCAAGTATGGGAGATGGTGCGCGAGAATTTAAACCCGTCGAGCAACCTATCCTATTATTCATTCGATGACTTAGTCGCTCATGATCTGCATAATATGCCATGGTCAAGTCTATTGGATGAAGAGATGAGCGCCATGGGTAAAGAGTTGGAATTACAGATTGCAGGGGAATTAGTGGAAGAACTTATGATAAATATGCAGTTTTGATCTGTCTTTGGAGGGGGCACGGGTATGATATGTCCGCTACCTTCCTCCCCTCAGAACCTGACTTGTACGGGATACTGGGTTGATGACTATAACTATGACTATGATGATGTACAGTACAGAAGCCACTGTTTTTACTCATCGAGTAGAGTTGTTTATATGGATGGAGTATGGACACTCCAAAGTTGTGATCTACACTTATGTCATACAATATTTGACTGTAGATGTTGGTGAATAGGTAGGAGATTTAACCAATGAATGTATATTTTATTTATGATGGAAACAGGAAATGCTAAGAATTATGGGTGAAATTCTGAAATAAAATGCAATGTATACTGGTTTATTTTGGTGTTGTTCTAGTACTTGTAAAATTAAGACTCCTTTGTTTATTTGAGCTTTTGCACTTCTAATGCGAGAGACTCTTTTGCCGCATTCTCCTTTATTGGTATGCCGCATTCTCCTTTATTGGTATGGGTTGTTGTATTCCATCACTCTTTAGATAAGCGACATACACTGAATACGATGATGATGATGGTGCATTTCTCCAAATTTGAAAAAGAACAAACCATCTGATCTGTTGGTATTTACACACTTGCATACATGAAAGATGAAACTAAAACAAGGTCACTTGGTGATAAAAAGGTTTGAGCTTTTGTTTAAACTGAGTTTAAACCGTGAATCTCAATTACACATGTCACAATTATCTGTCAAAAATCACAAAAGCAAAAAAATAAATATTCAACAAGTAAGCAAATATTTTATTTTGATATTTTGTGTATTTACGGGAAAAGTTAAACTAGTACTACATATTACGGTCGTTAATCTAAATAACGTGCTGCAACAATGTTAATATTTTTCATCAATGATATTAGGAAAAATTGACATTAATAATCCAACTTTTCACATATTTGCTATGAACAATCTAAACTATAAACATACTAATTAGACATACAGATAGCAAACTAAGGATAAAGGTTAAATTATTAAAAATTAAAAGAGTACGCTGACAACAAACTAAAAGCAAAGGTCGGATTATTAAAAAATAATTTTAAAAAGGGATTATTCACAGTAGATATGTGAACTGTTGGATTATTAATATCAATTAATCCAAAATTAACAAATATTCAACAAATTGGTAAATATTTGTTTTCAATTATATTAAGCAATATATTTTTTATTATAAATATTAAAAACATCTATCATACATATCAATCAATCAGGTTAATTGTTGCACTTACGCTTTTGTGAGAAGGTCTTAGTCCTGCAACTGGTCCAGACTTAATAATTTTTTAAAAATATTCTGACATTATAAATTTAAAACTTAAAAGGGCAATTCTAAGATTTAAAAATCCTATTTTAAAACTTAAAATGTCAATTTCAAACTTTTAAATATCTACTTTAATTTTGAGTCATCGTATTTTAAAGTTGAAATGAGAATTTAATGCTCCTGTGATTAGTGTTTTAAGTTTAATATCAAATATTTTCCTGGGCCAAGGACTCACATAAAAGCAAGCCCAAAGCCCATTCACTTTAACCTTCAAATAGTTATTTAATATCAGATGAACTAACTTTAAAAACTTGTTATTGTTTGATTAATCTTTCGATGTGGGACTGTGGGTCGAAAAAATAGTGCAAACTTGTTATTGTTTCGACAGTCGCCAATACCCACTTCTTCGACAGCATAAAGTTTGTTTCGACAGTCGCCAATACCCACTACGAAATGAGCGAGAGACCATACCAAACTGTAATCGTTCACTTTAAACGCATAGCAATGAGCTGTTGAGCTATCATCGTCTGCACAAACAATCTAGCTTGAAAATAAGAAGTGAAGCACTGTTATGTGCATGCGAAGTTTGAAAAACGAATTATATGTTTTACTTTTCTGTAGGTTGATTGATTGGTATCGTATGAAGATAAGTGTTCGCATTTTGATTGATCTTTGTCCATTCTTGTTGGAGTGAAAAAGTATATTTTTCTGGTTTGGGTCATAATGGATTATAAATAACTCAAATCATGTGAATTTCGTAAGATTATGTTTCCTATGCAAGTGCATGAAAAAAATCTTTATTCTTTATGGTTGTGTTCTCCTATTAAGGATTTGGAGGCCAAAGGTTTTTTATTCTTTGTGAAGTATTAGTGCTACCAGTTTGATTGAATGTAATTGGCAGTGTTCGAGTGAGGATGTGATTGAATACGTGTTTAATTGATCTCGTGAGCAGTGCATATTGATTGTCAATAATGGAGGGTTGCCAAACAAGGAAGACAAGTGGTTGTAGGAATTGGATTTTTGAGTTCATTTGTATTTGGTAATGTTGAAGTGAGTGCTAGCAGCCTAACAGAAGTTAATTACAGTATATGTGCTCACTCTTTTTATGTTTGTGCAATATTAGATTGTATTTTTGTTTTTGAAACTTCTATGATCATTTAAAGTCTTTCATCTCCCGTTTGATGCTTCTTTTTGTCTATTGCCTGTTGCGTGCATTGAGCTCTGTTTATCGAAGAAAGCTAGAACAAAAATCTCATGAAAGCTGTAATCTGAGCTAATTGAATCATTTTCAGATGAGCTTATTGCCAATGCTGCCCATATTGCTACCCCAGGCAAGGGTATCATTGCTGCTGACGAGTCAACTGGAACCATTGGAAAGCGTTTTGCTAGCATCAATGTTGAGAATGTAGAGCCTAACAGGAGGGCTCTTCGTGAGCTTCTCTTCACCACTCCCAGTGCTCTTCAGTACCTCAGTGGGGTAATCCTCTTTGAGGAAACTCTTTACCAGAAAACCGCCTCAGGTAATTTTTGGTTTCATTTATTTTGATGTGTTCCAGAAAACAGTCCCACATCGAAAGATTAATCAAACAATAACAAGTTTTTAAAATTAGTTCATCTGATATTAGACAACTGTTTGAAGGTTAAAGTGAATGGGCTTTGGGCTTGCTGTTATGTGAGTCTTGGCCCAAGAAAATATTTGAAATTTTTTTTTTTTAAGTCTCTGTTAGTAACAGCGACTTTGGGCTTAAAATTTTTTTTTTTAAGTCGCTGTTACTAACAGCGACTTTGGGCTTTTATTTTTTTTTTTTACTTTCGCTGTTACTAACAGCGACTCTTCCCGAGGCTAGGCTTGGATGTACGGACGCTTATTTTGGGAAATAAATTTTCACGGAGCTTATTTTTGAAATTAAGTTGTTAAATAATCTTATTTTTTTCAAATTTTCGTATACGTTTGGGGTTTGAGCTGAAAGATAAAGATAAAAGCATTGGAAATTGGACTTGGGTGTGTTAGGTTAGACATGGGCAGGCCCATGTATCAACTTCACTACAATCCCAAATATATTTGAAAGATTTAAAAAAATGAGATTATTTATCTATTTAATTCCAAATATAAGATTGGGGAAAACTTATGTCCCAAAATAAGCTTCCGTACATCCAATCCTAGCTTCGGGTAGAGTCGCTGTTAGTAACAGCGAAAGTGAAAAAAAAAAAAATTAAAAGCCCAAAGTCGCCGTTAGTAACAGCGACCTAAAAAAAAATAAAAAATTAAAAGGCCAAAGTCGCTGTTACTAACAGCGACTAAAAAAAAAAATTTTTTTTTTTTTTTTTAAAAAAAAATTTAAGACTATGTCCATTCGAAAACAATATCAGTAACATAGAAGGTTCTAGGCTTACATTTCTACCAACATGAAGCTGCGAATCAATATCCATGTAAGGCATAGTGGATACATGTGGAGCAATTGTTGGAGGCAGTGGAGGAGGGGGTGGTGGAGGAAGAGGTGGAAGTGGTGGTGCGGATGTAGGCAAAGGAGGTGCGAGAGGTGGTACATCATGAGGTAATGGAGGGGCAAAAGCAAAGAACTGCTCTTTAAGACTATGTGCATCCTGAGAAGCATCAACAGCAATAGCGGCAGTACGATCCATAATAATATCACTTAAGGGAGCCACATCCTCCATTTCAAGTTCGCCATCAACATCCTCCAAGATATGTCTATGCTTTTCTGTAGCAACTGTAGTTACTTCACACGGTTCTTGATTTTTACAATCATGTTCAGGCGTAACAGCCTCAAAACTTCCACCATCAGAATCATTCCCATCTTCTGCTTCTTTTAGCATACGGGGCATACATAATCCTGGGAGCTGAAAGCTTGAATTGCTGGAAAAAGCTCGAATGGACATAGTCTTAAATTTTAAAAAAAAAAAAAAAATTTTTTTTTTTTAGTCGCGGTTAGTAACAGCGACTTTGGGCTTTTAATTTTTTATTTTTTTTTAGGTCGCTGTTACTAACAGCGACTTTGGGCTTTTAATTTTTTTTTTTTTCACTTTCGCTGTTACTAACAGCGACTCTACCCGAAGCTAGGATTGGATGTACGGAAACTTATTTTGGGACATAAGTTTTTCCCAATCTTATATTTGAAATTAAGTAGATAAATAATCTCATTTTTTTCAATCTTTCAATATATTTCACTGTGTATAAATCTTATCTGAATAATTGCCTTAGAAATAAGTTTATACCAAGGTAGCATGGTCGTCTAGTAGCATGATTTTCACCTTGTGATCGAGTAAAAATTAAACAACATATTTTTTTTTTAAAAAGGTTTTTTTTTATTTAATTTTTCTGATTGTGAAAGACATAGGTTCACTTATATTAATTTAAAATTGCTCACTTACATTTTAAAGGCATTCTTAAAACAATCAATTATAAACTTAAAGTGATCAATTACATTAGTTATAATAAAGCGTTCACTTACATTCTTAACATGATCAATTATAAGGTGAAACTAATCACTTATATTAGTTTTAACTTGCTGAGTTACGTTTTTAGAGTCTTTATCTGCAATCTTAAAATGTCAATTACAACCTTAGAGTAATTACTTACTTATACATTCCTTAGAGTATTTACTTGCATTCTAAAAATAATCGTTATAGTCTTAAAATGATCACTTACAATATTAAAATGATCAAAAGTATAACATGATCACTTGCATTTTTATAAATTGCTCATTTTATTCCTAAAGTTCTTAAATAATCACTTATAATATTAAAATGATTAATTATAACCGTAAATTAAATTAATTACTTTATCACTTATAAAGTGCTGACATACACTCTTAATATCTATACTTGCAATCCTAATGTGATCAACCTAAATTCTCAACGTATCATCAACAAAAACACAAATATAATATCACATTACTTGAAGAATTATTATAACTTAATTAATATCACAAAATGTGTATAAGAAAGCATCGGAAATAGGAAAGAAGATTAGATGAGAAGAATTTTTTTTAGATGAGAAGAAAATTAGAGACTAAGAGAATGGAGAAAATTAGGTTAAATGTTTCTTTTTACGATTTTATTTTATAAGGAATGAGAAAATAAAGAAGATGATAATATTATTCGCACTGAAAAAGAAAACGTTTGTTTTATTTCAAAAGTTTAATGCCTCGTTTTATAGTTTACTTATTTTTTATTTGAATATTTTTTTTATTTGTCAACCCATGAAAAAGGTTTCACAATTAAATGGTCCTAATGAAGACTTTATGTTAATTATAATGCAAAAATCCGACTACGATCTCAAAAGCAGCAGTCAAACAACTTTTGAATTTTAACGTAAATGGTATTTTGATTATTTCGACTTATTTTTTTACTTGCGTTAAGCAAAAAATAATAATAATAATTTTGGAATACGGTGTTAGAGTATATTTAATTTAAAAAAATAAAGTAATAATGAAAATTTAAACATTAAGTAAATAAAATTAATAGAATTAGTAGCCGAGAACATCATCTAATAGGTTGAATATGATGTGATATATGCAAAACTTAATTAGAGAGAAAGATGAAAAAATATGGTTGTGTTCAATGTTCAACAGAAAAGATGCCAAGAAAAAACCCAACATTTCACTTTGAACGAGTCTAGTCTACTAAGAAGTGGGTAAAAAAAACCCCACACTAGTATTAGCTTTTCAAAACTTTAATATTTGCTTTAATAATTAATAACCATTACCCAACTTTTGCAACAACCTTTTTAATTATTTATTTATTATTATTACTAAAAAATTAAGCTAACAAAATGCATTTCTTTGTTAAGCATCAATCATTAATATCATTGATTGATCTCTATTAAACTAACCATCCATTTGGTAAACAACGTTCAAAATGGTTATGGTAATGAATTTTGGTATGCTTTTTTAGAAAATAAATTACTTATAGGTTTATGCTCATGCTTTTTCAACTTTAAGATTTTTGTATTCATAAAATTTAAGAAAAAATTTCGTAAATAATACAACATTTTGATAATTTCTCTACACTAATATAAATTTTTGATCAATCATGAATAATACCAACTTAGGGGGTTTTCTCCTAGAATATTACCAACTTTAGTTCCTTAACTAAGTTACCAAATTTAAATGTCTTATAATTAATCTCCTATAGTTTGATTTTTAACATATTAGGTATATTCTAGGAAAACACCCCCTAAATAGATATTATTTATGGTTAATTAAAAGTTGGTATTATTATAGGAAAATTCTCAAAACGTTATATTATTTATGGTAATTTTTCCTTTTTAATCTCATAACGTAATTTATTCTCATACATTCTCGTTTGAAGGAATAATATTAGGTAGTAATAAAAAATAAAATAATGTGAAGTAAAACATGTGTTTTGAAAAGAAATTGTATTCCTATAAAATGTTGGATATTTATAGAATGATAATAGGATATATATACCATATAATATGTAATTAGTGGGACACATAAGTGTTACAACTTAAGTTCAAAGTGCTTTCAACAAACAAAATCAAAGTATGTAACTCAAACAAAAGAAAAGAACCTCGTTCGACTAAGTCGAGCAAATTGAACTGTTAGAAGCTATCTTCGCTTGACCTTCGCTCGACCCAGTCGACAGATATGGCTACTAGTTGAGTGAATGTGTTTGTTCACCTCTATTTTTATTTTCTGACTATTTTATCAGTCAGAATGGTTATGTAAAGCTTGTGTTCATTTATTAAAACTGATTATAGGCGAATTATATGATTGAAAGGGTGGTATAAAGGCATGCAAACACTATTATATAGAGTGAAAGTTGGATGTAGGGAAAAGATTGTTGATAATTCACTTTTCTAAAATTTATCTTCACATTTTTTGATTCTTTCCCCTTCTCTCTACATATCTTTGATATTAGAACTTTGCAAACTCTTTTATTATAATTTTGAAAATATATGCCATAGGTCACACTTATTCCTTCATATTGCTACTTTATACATTGCTTATATTGTAGTGCAAACTATTGTATCTCTATAACGTATTATTGAAGTTCAAACCAAGCACCATTGTGAGCGAAATAATGTTTTAAGGAAAACATATAGATGTGCCTCAGTTTGGTATCGCTTTTCTAAAGACTTAGTTGCCTAATGATCTCTGGTATAGTTTTAGTTTCGTAAGTTTAAGTGTTGTCATCATAACTTGTAATTTTATAAGTTCTATTATCTTTCTAGCCATTGTAATAGGTTTATTTACACTTGTAAATTAGATTTTATTTGGTACATATATATTCTCCCAAGTGTTAATAACTTCTAACAATCTTATAGTGTTATAGTCAAGAAAGATGACTAGTTTGAAGGATATGACAACAAACATCATAAAGTTGGAGAAGTCTTTGAGTGTAGTTTTAGCTGCATTTTATACCTATTTTATCCTCATTATTTGGCTCGATTAAGTTGAGATTTTGCATAACTATGCGTGCTTTATTTGAGATTTTATGCTTGGTTGGGTGTTTTGGCGTTTTTAGGCATTTCAGATAAAACTCGTCAAAACCGAGCACAAATCAAGTACATTTGGCGCAAACACTGCTCACCTAACTCCAGAGGCTAAAGGAAGAAAAGCGTCAATGACCTAAGTCAAGAAAACAAGGAAAAAAGAAGCTAAAGTAGGTCATTCTAAGCCCACTCGACCAAAACTGGGTCGAGCCAAGCTTGCTCGAGCATACTAAAGACCTGCATTAGAGACAGAAGCACAACAGGACCTTGAAGGTTGCTCGACCAGGTCAAGTGAAAGTACTATTCACTTACAGTAGCTTCAGAATGTTGGCAGAAACATTTTAATGGGTCAAATAAGCTTGCATGGTCGAGCGGCGAGGTCGAGCAGAGCCTATTTTGGTGTTTGCTCTATTTTTAAAGATTTTGACATGTGTACCTGGTGCTTGCTCAACATGGTCAAGAAAGCCCCGCTCAATCAAGCAATTTGGGCGGTCTGAGGATTTTGTAATTTTTAGAAGTTCAATGCGGGCTCTATTAATATACTTCTTTATTAAAAAGCTCGCTCTACTTCTGCCACCCTTTACAAGCAATTTCTCATCAACTAGGGGCGGTGGAGATATCATGAAGCACCACCCCTACTTGTCATTGTTCTATAAAAAAAGAAAAAGACCATCTACACAACAAGATTCGGTCATCCATGTTTATTTTCAAGCTTTCCTTAGTTCATTACTATTTTTTCTTAGTTTATAATCCTTCCGTTTTTGGTATTTCATCTTTTATCTCAACTATTCATTGTAATTTTAGTCCCAAAGTATTCTAGTTTGAAGTTTAACTTGTATTTTGCTTATTTGAAGGACATCTTGGTGCTCTTTATTATATTATCAACTCAAGTATCATTAAAGGATTTTATCAAACACTAGGATTGTATGAGCATTTCTTTGACTTCATCTATGGAATAAGTTTCTTAATTTTCCATCATTCTACTTATTCTCCTTCCTTAGATTGATTTCAAGATGGTAATTTTTATTCTCCTTACTTTATTATCTTTAATCTTATTGTTATTGTTGATAATTTCTATTTTAATCATGAATTCATGCAATTATGTTCTATATTATATTCAAGCTTTGTTCCCATCATAAGTAAGTAGTTTTTTTTATGGCTAGGCTAGGCATTATCACCATATGATGCAGTTTGATAGCTTGTTTCACCATTAGCTTGAATATGTGGTTTATGGTTTCAAATAAATTTTTCTCATGTTGTAGTGTCATTGGATTGAGGTCGACAATCAATTTCAAATAATAAATCATTCTTAAAAATGAGTCATTTCCATGAGAATAGATAGATGTTTTAATTGGAATCATTGAATGTATACTTCATGTCTTAAAATATGCTTAGCTCCATGAGAATATGTAGTTTAGTATGTTTAAGGAGGCTATTGTTGATCGAGAGAGAACATTAGTATTCATGATGCATTCTTCTCCATAACACCAAATTCTTGTCCCTTGGTTTAAGTTGATGACAATTATGTTGGTGAGAAGGCCTAGCCTTTGGCTCTTCATCATCATATTACCTTTAATGTCATTATATTATCTATATTCTTATGTTCTTAGTTAATTAGCATCTTTACTTGTTTTATGTTTGGTTTTAGCTTAAGTCTTTATTTGCTTGTTTTAGTTGTTACACCAACAAACATCTAATATACGTTGTTAAACCAACTAATTGATTGAGAATCCCTTGATAAACACTCCACTCCCTGTGTATTTAAATCGTACTTGTCGACGTACCACGCTACGATGTGCTCTTGCAGTATTACTATTGAAGGACATAGCATCCCAATCATGTAGTCTTTTGTCGTTGGCAAAAAAAGACGATATTTCTCCTTTCAACTTTAAAAACTATGATCTATAAAAGTAAAGTAAAATTGAAACCTAATTTGCATGTTAAAAGATTAAGAACGAATAACTATAATCCAAGTTATTTTTAATCCAATCATATAATTATTAATGAATTTATCCCAGGATACGCACCACAATCAAATGGTGTAGCAGAAGGGAAGAATAGAAGTCTTCAAGAAATGAATAATTACATGTTATCTTGCTCGGGTTTAAGTGAGGAATTTCAGGGTGAAGCGATGTTGACCGCATGTCACATCTTAAATAGGGTTCCCACAAAAGTTAAAGAAAACATCTTCTTATATATTATGGTACAATAGAAGCCAAATTTAACATATCTTAGAGTTAAGGGTTGTAGGCCGTAATAATTAGAGTGCCTAATAATAAAATAAAGAAATTCGGTGAAGAGGCCTAGAGTGTATATTTGTAGATTATGCAAAATTTAGTAAAACCTATAGGTTCTATGTTATAAATTAAAATGAATATATATCGGTTCATTCCATAATAGACTCAAGAGATGCAATCTTTGATGAAAGACAATTTTCATCAATTACTAGATCTAAGATTTACAACCCAAGTACCGTAGCTAAAGAAATTGATTTTTTCAATCAACCAAGTCCTCACAATGGTCATGTGACTTTTGAGGAAGAAGAGGAAAACACTCCGAATTTACTTTGGAGTATGTGACAAAGAAAAGAAAATTACTATGGATCGGATTTTGAGGTCTACTTAATTGAAGGTACAAGTGATAATCTTTGCTCTAGTGTTCTATATTTATATGGTGTAGAAGGGGATCTATAACTTATAGTAAAGAAATTGCTCACAAGATTCAGATTTTTAGAAAAAGTCATTAATGATGAGATGGAATCAATTATGGGAAATAACACATGGATCTTAGAAGATTTGCCTCGGAGATATAAGCCCATTGGTTGCAAGTGGATTTTTCGAATGAAAACGAATGTTGCTGGCACAATTGACAAGTTCAAAGCCTGGTTAGTTGCTCAAGGCTTTTGGTAAACACAACATGTTGATTATTTTGACACATATACACTAGTAGCAAATATAACCACAATCAGGTTATTAGCGGCAATAACCGCATCTTTTAAGCTAGTTTTTAATCAAATGGACATAAACATAGGATTTTGTATGGAGATGTAGAAGAAGACACTTATATGAGGATTTATCATGAATGGATAAGAAGAAAAGGTATGCAAGTGAGTTACGTCTCTAAATGGACTACAACAAGCAGCAAAGCAGTGGCATAAAAAATTCGATGAAACTGTCTTTTCATAAGGATTCAAGTTGAATTAATCAGATAAATGTGCATACAAAGAATTTTATAATAAAGGAAATGAAGTTATCTTTTGCTTATATGTTGATGACATGGTCATCTTGGAACAAGTTTGTTGCAAGTTGAGAATATAACAGCATTTTTGTCGTTAATTTTTAAAATGAAGGATATAAGGGAGGTGGATGTTATTTGGGGTATTAAAATATAAATTATGAGATTGAATAATCAAATATTTGTAAGTCAATTTACCATATTGAGAAGATTCTTAAGCGATTTGAAATACTTTTTTTTTTTAATTGGAGGAACTTATTCATAAAACACTAAATAAAGGGGGAACCCAAGACCACCGGTATAAAAAATCCCAAAAAAGGACCATAGGGGTTGACTATGGAGTACAATGTAAACAACCTATAGGTTTCCCTTTCTCAAGGATTACCAAGATACTATAGGACTACAATAACACCCAAAGACACCCAAAACAAAAGCTGGAAAACAAAAATAAAGTATACATGAAGGAAAAACAACACTAAGGAGCTTATTCATCATGTCGATTCTCTTTTGCCTTGACATTTCAGTGTGTAGATAGCATCATCTTTATTTTGTCTACATACAACTCATGACCTGTTGTATAATTGTAGTAAGTAGAAGCAACAATTGTGTGCCAATAATCTCATCTTCGTCAAACCAGATCAGTCTTTGAAGTAGCATCATCAACATCATAGGTCAGCATAAAAAGTTGTTGTCAAGAACCACAACAACGTCATCAACTATACAAAATGCAGCAACATTAGCCGTAACCCATGCATCAACTCCCATTCTAAAAGAAACAATATTTAGACACAACATTCAATCCTCAAGCATAGCTGTTGTTCAACACCACAGTGTTACCAAGTGTCGACTCCCATGGATAGAAGTTTGAAATTATTACCTCATAAAGGTAGTCTAATTTCTTAACTTTTGTATTCAAAGATCATAAGATCTTTAATGTATGAGATGACTTCCACAAGACCCGATATAGAATTCGCAGTTGAAAGCTTAGTAGATTTATTAGTAATCCAGGACCTCTACAATAGATAGCTATACGGAGAGTACTAATTTATTTAAAAGGAAGCACAAACCATGGTATATGTTATAGTGGAGAACCTTCAGTACTAGAAAGGTACTCGGATGCAAGCTAGATAATGAATAAGGAAGATTCCTATTCCACTGGGAAATGTCATATCATGGTCTTTCAAGAAATAAAACATGTATCATGGACTCCATTATGGCTTTGAAATTTATTGCCTTATCATTGACAAGTAAGAAAGCAAAATGGCTCTAGAATCTCATGTTTGAGATACCTTTATTACCAAAGTCAATATAACTAGTGGAAGTTCATTGTGATAGCTATTCGGCTTCTGTAAGAGCTTATAATCAAGTTTGTAATGGTATGTCAAGGCATATCTCTCTTAGGAATAACCTAGTGAAGGGACTTATCAAGAAGAGGATCACAACATTTGACTATGTTAATACAAAGTTTAATTTTGGCGGATAATTCTACAAAGGTTTTGCAAAGGAATTCCATTGAGTACACTTCAAGAGGAATCGGGTTATGTCCAATTAACACCAATAAGAAAAACCCAATCTAACGCTCAATTAACGTCGAATCATATGGTTTACTGTAGTTGAATCTCTTATTCGATGCTGGTAAGTAACTAAATATTAAAGCCAAATACTTAAGACTTGTGATAAAAAAGATAATCTTTAATAAAAAGTTCTTAAGTTCTAGAGTGCATCGAATCACAAGGACACAAATTTACGTATGGAAGAACCTATCTATGTAAGTTCAAAGATGGTCGCTTCAAGAACTCAAGATTGACATATAGACTTTAATAAACTTATGAATGATACGAACACAAGCTTAAAAGTGTCGAGTTGAAAAATAAGTGAAATGATCTTTGTACTTCTCTCTGAGTGGTTAAATATATTTTATTGATTCAATCCAAAGGGATATCATTGAAATATTTTCATTTGTGGTGAGTTGTACTAGGTGTTAATTCAATTCATAGGGACATTAAGCATTAATGTAAAAGATGGAGTTTAATTTCAGATTGTGTATAGATTTAATTGATATACTTTAAATGGTGGTGTATTGTTGGATATTTAGAGTATAATGGAGTAGGATATTTAGATTTAATTAATACATTAAATTTCTATCAAATCTCAAAATAATCACAATGTCTATATTTTACATAAAATTGATTTATACATGTAAAATTTATTTTGATTCTAGAAAATTTTATAAATTGTAATATTAAAATACTATAATATATTTTTCATAAAATCTATTGCGTATAGAAACTAGTATGCATGTAATTTAGATTTAAAGTTTCTTTCTACATGCAGATTTGTGAAGTTATGTAAATAATTGATCAATTCCATCAAAAATAAATTACATATAAAATTTAAATTTAAATTTCGTGCGTCTCCTATCTATATATAATACAAAATCGATATTATAGAGCAATAGTTAAACCAAATGAAGTGCTCAATTCTAGCAAATTCATGATCAAGTTTGGATTTTATGTTTTAATATATGTGATCAAATAAGAAGGATTTCAAAATAAGAAGGATATGAAAGATTTTTTGTTAGTTACTATATATACAAAAAGAATACCATGTTATAAATTATAAACATTCTTCAAATTTATGACATAATATCTTTTTCTGTGTAAGATAATGGTTTTTACAATTAAGTGTTTTTGGCTCGAATGACCTTAGTTTTTTTTGTCTTATTGAAATAAAGGGTGCAAAATACGTCTTATCTTTCTCATTTTGAACACCATTCTCATTGGATCCCTCCCATATATAAGTGAGGGATGCAATGAGAAGAGGTCCAAAAATGAGAAGGATGAAAAGGATTTACAGACATTGATCTAAGTCAGATCTAACACTTCAAAAAATTAAAAAGAACCGGTTCATTTAATAGCAAAACAAACCCCTTTCATGTTTCTCTCTCTTTAAAGAACAACAAAAACACTACTCACCATTCTCTTTTCGAAAATCTTTAAAAAAAAACCTCAGTTTGTTCGGATTTTTAATCAATCAAGGCATTTTGCTTATTATTGCTAGTAATCAAGTAAGTTTTCTACTCATTTTTTGTTTAGATTTTTCAATTTGTGGCATTTCAAGGTTTATTTTCGAGTTGGGGAAAACGATTTAGGGTTTTCTTTACATTTAGGGTTTTCAATTGTAAATCATTAAATTAATAAAGAGAAATTGGTTTGACAAATTGAAAAATACAGAAGTAAAGTCAAAACGATTAAATATCTTGGTTTAGGAATTTTGTTTTTTTGGATTTTTGGGAATCAAATTTGTCATTTAGACTGCATTTGGGTTTCTATTTATGTGTTCATCCTCTTAATGTCATAGTACTTTGCTTTGGGATAGAATCCGGGAAAATCTAATGTGAAACAGTATTCCTAAAGAAAGATTATAATGTGCTTGAAGAAGGTTACAATGTCCTTGGAAAACCTTACTATGTATTTTTAAGCCTATTAGCTCAATTTGGTCGAGCAATGTGTATTTGTGCTTACATTGCATAGAGGATGTGGGTTCATATCCTACATAGGTTCCTACTTGTTAGGATAAATCTATCTACTCGAGAATATTGTGAAAAGACCAATTCAAAAGTATAATTTGCTTTTGAATAACTAAGGGATGGTTAAGAAGTGAATATGGTGTAGATAGTGTTTCTCTACAGTTAGGTACTGCTAATTTACTGTAAAATTTTCATCCTTCCGATTCTCTTGAATTCTTATGCTAGACTCAACAACTATTTGTTGTCCAAGATCGAAGAGTGTAATCTCCTCTCTTTTGTGCTTTAAAGCATGTCTGACATCCCTCCAAGAAGGAGGCAACTTGTCTATAATGCTTGAAACAATAAACACCTCATCCCTTTCAATTTTATGAAGTTTCATATTAGCATGCATTCTTTGTAATTAATGAAATTGATCAATTACGGGGCGATTTTCAACCATCTTATAAGAATTCAAATCACTTACAAGAAATTTCTTGGAGCTAGCATCCTCCGCCATGTATTTATTCTCCAAAGTATCCCATACTTCCTTAGCGGACTCATGGTATTGGTAGGTATCAAAGAGCGAATCTTGCATCCCATTAGGAATGTGTCCCTGGAAAATGAAATCATTATTTTCCCATTTACCTCTTTTCCTTGATTGCTCAAGAGTTTCATTTTCCACCTTCTCCAGTTTGGGGTACTTATCACGTATGCCATATTCAAAGTAGTTAGGATGATCATCCTCTTCTTTTGCCAACGTCAAAAATCGACACCAATAAACTTATCCAACTCAGTGAAATTAGAAGTAAGTTCTTTGATACTTGCCATCCTGAAGAAATATACCATAAAAGATTATTTTAAACTAATAATGCAAAATACAAATTACAATTGGGAATTGTATTTTCCCTTTGTTGATGGCTAAAGAAAACTTACAAAATACACTAAGAATTAACTTGAAGATTATCTTTGTAACAACAACCGCTATTCAGAAACTTGATACTTGTTGTAGGCGTGTAATCACTTTCCTTTTGTGATATTTCCCCCAGAAAGATACTTAGGTTTTGAATTGGAAATTCACCGAGATACAAATAACACAACACGCCTTTAGTACTTAAGGTATGTCACTTAATAACAAGTGAATTTGATGAATTATAAGTTTTGGAAGTTCTAACAAAAGTTAATTACTCTCTTAAAAGAACACAAGTGAAAGAGAAAGAGCAAGAATGAGAATTCAGAAATTAAGTGTGTTTTCCATCCTTCCCCTAACCCCTATTTATACTACTTTAAGTATAGCAAAGGGACATAGCACCATAAATTACCCATTGATGATCAACCTTAATGACCTCCAATTAATACCATTAACCAAGGTATTCATGAGCATTATTCCTCCCAATTACTCCTTTGTAACTCCAAAAATAATATGGAATAAGGGAATCCGATGCAATCAAGTCAAAAGAAACATAAAGACTCAACGGTCATATCATAACAAAAAGCCGAGTCGGCTTTTGCTCCATTCCCAGGAAAGCCGACTCGGCTTTTCCTACTCACAAAATCAATTTCCAGAACCTAAAGCCGAGTCAGCTTTTCTTGCTGACTCGGTTTTTCAATTTTTCTTTTGTACTATCCTTTGAACCCCTTTTGGACTTTATATTTAATACATATTGTCTCACTACTAATTGTAGTACTTGATGATTATATACTTAGGATTATTATACATTAAATGTTCAAAAATCCTCCCCTATTTAGAGTATAATAAGCCTCTTTCTCAATTACAAAATAAATTTTATAATTCCATTTCATGCATCAACGCTAATATCCCTACGGATTGAATTAACGCCTAGTACAACACAATTCCCAAGTGATAGAGCCAAAATTGATATCCACTCGGATTTGAATCAAATGACCCTTCCAACCACTTGAAGATGAAGTACACACAAAATCAATAACACAAAGTCATAAACCTGACATATTATTAGGCCGTGTCCATATCTTATTAATAAGTTTATCATAGTCGGTATGCTAATCTTGACTACTTGAAGTAGCCACACTTCAAACTTATATAGGTAGGTTCTCAATAAGTATAAGATATATCTCCGTGAAACGGATACAACACCAAGAGCTCTTCAACTCTTGACCTTGAGAACTTTCAATGGATGACTACCACGTTCATCACGGTCCAAAGCAATGATGGGTCACTAGAACTTGTTGCTTACAAAAATCAAAAGGAATTTTACCACATTGAATTCAAGACACGATGTTACTCGTGTGAATTGGGCTTTTCCAGATGACCATTATTGACATAATCCGATTGCATTTGACGCTTGTTCAATTGAATCCCTACTCATGGCTTTTGTAAAAGAATCAGCCACAGTGAACTTAGTGTTCACATAGTCAAAAGTTATGACCCTATTAGTGATAAGTCCTTGCACTAGGCTGTGCTTAAGAGCAATATGACGTGACTTACCATTATATACTTGACTATAAGCCCTACCTAAAGCCGTCATGCAATCCGCATGAATTGCCACCGGTGAAATTGGCTTAGGTAACAAAGGTATCTCAAACATAAATTTTCTTAACCACTCCGCTTCACTAGATGCTAAAGCAAGAGCTATGAATTTCGCTAACATAGTAGAATCAGCTATAAATGTTTGTTTCTTAGAGGACCATGAGATGTCACATCCCCCATAAATAAACACCCAACCACTTGTAGAAGAATTATCCTCTTCATTAGTGATCCAACTAGCATTGGAGTAACCTTTTAAAATAGGAGGTTCACCGCTATACGCTATACCATAATCCTTGGTACGCAACAAATATCTTAATACTCTCCTTATTTCAATCCAATGATGGGGACCCGATTGCTTGTAAATCTACTAAGTTTACCAACCACAAAAGCTATGTCTGGCCTTGTAAAGGTTATGGAATACATCAAAGATCCAATGACCTTCGAATACTCCAATTGTGAAATTGGTTGACCGGTATGTTTGGCAAATTTCATACCAGGTTCCAATGGAGTAGAGACAGGTGCCTTTCAAGCATCCTAAAACCGCTTAAGTATCTTCTCAACATAGTGAGATTGATTTAGCTTGATTCGATTACCTTGTCTCATGATCTTAATACCTAGGATCACATCGGCCTCCCCTATATCCTTCATCTGAAAGGATCTAGACAAAAAGTCTTTTGTCTCTTTAACTTGTATTAAACTAGTACCAAAGGTGAGCATGCTATCTACATATAGACAAATGATAATCCAATTACCATGGCTATTAAACTTGCTATAAACGCACTTATCGGCTTGATTCAATTTGAATCCAAAGGATAAATCGTTTCATCAAATTTTTGATGCCATTGATTAGGTGCTTGTTTAAGTCCATATAAGGATTTAACAAATTTACACCCCTTTTGCTCTTGTCCTTCCAAAACAAACCCGTCGGGTTGTTTCATATAAACTTTCTCATCTAATTCCCCGTATAGAAATGCGCTTTTAACATCCATTTGATGGATCTCTAGATGATAAATAGTATCTAAAGAACCAATAACCGAATAGTAGTTATTCTTGCAACCAGTGCATAAGTATCGAAATGATCGATACGAAGCTTCTATCTATAGTCTTGTGCCACTAATCGAGCCTTGAACTTGTCAATAGTACCATCAATTTTCATTTTCTTTCGAAAAATCCAATTGCAACCTATTGGTTTACAAGTAGGAGGGAGAACCACTATCAATTTTCATTTTCTTTCGAAAAGGTACTTGAGTTTTGAATTGGAACTTCACTATGAGATACAAACAACACAACACGCCCTTAGTACTTAGAGTATGTCACTTAACAACAAGTGAATTTGATGAATTATAAGCTTTGGAATTTCTAACAAAAGTTAATCACTCTCTTGAAAGAACACAAGTGAAAGAGAAAGTACAAGAATGAGAATTCAGAAATTAGGTGTGTTTTCCATCCTTCCCCTAGCCCCTATTTATACTACTCCAAGTATAGCAAAGGGTCATGACACCATAAATCACCCATTGATGATCAACCTTAATGACCTCCAATCAATACCATTGACCAAGGTATTCATGAACATTATTCCTCCCATTTACTCCTTTGTAACTCCAGAAATAATATAGAATAAGTAAGGGAATCCAATGCAATCAAGTCAAATGAAACGTAAAGACTCAATGGTAATATCAGAAGAAAAAGCCGAGTCGGCTTTTGCTCCATTCCCAGGAAAGCCGACTCAGCTTTTCCTGGTGACAAAATCAATTTCGAGAACCTAAAGCTGAGTCGGCTTTAGGCACAAATCTAAGAAAGTCGAGTCAGCTTTGTTTGCTGACTCAGTTTTCCAATTTTGCTTTTGTCCTATTCTTTGAATCCTTTTGGATTTTAAATTTAATATATATTGTCCCACTATTAATTGTAGTACTTGGTGATTATATACTAAGGATTATTATACACTAAAAGTTCAATAAATATATGCATTAAGCTTTAGACCTATAGTCATTTCTTAGTGAGACGATCGGAGAGACCGGCTGCTAATTAAATCGATGGTAATAGTGGAATGTAGCTACTTGAATGATTTTGTTAAGAATGTTTGTCAGGTTATTAACATCAGATTAGCAAAATGACAATTGGTGACGGCGGAAGAGCACATGTTATGTCGATTAATCACCAACATTTCGATAAATAGAAAAAATAATAATAATAATAAAATAAAATAAAATAAAATAAAATAAAATAAAACCTTAACATCTCTTAATTGCAACATGAGTTGTGCCTATCATCATTTGTCACCAAATGGAATATCACTTCCTAATCTCAAAAATAAAAATAAAAATAAAAAAAATTGTTAATTATAATAATGATTAGGAAAATTGCATGTAATATATCAAACTTTGGCAAAACATAGTTTATTAAGTCTAACTCTAAGTATTGTTTTCACTGTGATAAACTTTGAAGTTAGTTGTTATCAAAACCTGCTATGATTAACAAAGTGCAGATTGTAGAAGACTACAGCAAAAGATGAGCACATCAATAACATACAAGCAAATAATAATAACATTACCTTTGTTATCAAACATGCTAACCACATATTTTATCAGATTGATTCAAATCTAAATGACACACTACAAAAAATACACGAGATGGCTACGAGTTCATTCCTTAGCCATTCTGTCGAACGGGATGGAGACAAAACCCGTAGTCATATTTCACGTCGCCAAATGCAAATTCCATACCCATTTTGTCACCATTCATTGCATCAGATTTTAATGTTGTCGTCATATCATGACCTTCCTTTTACATTTCAATATTATTATTTATTATTATTTTAATATTATTAATTAAGTTATTATTAGTACTTTATTATTAATTAATAAGAATTAGGATTTTATAAAAAAATTAGATTTTAGGTTTTATTTTAATTAAAAAATTACAATAAATATAGAAAAATACATAAAACTAAAATAACAAATAAAATATATATGACAAAAAATATAAAAACAATAAACTAATTATATAAATATAGAAGATAGTAACAAATATATTACAAAAGGTTTAAAATACTAAATTCACATAAAAATTAATTTTGAATAAAATATACAACAACCTAAATCATCTATTACCACCACCACTTCCATCACCCGGCCACATACGAGGCCCATCCGGAGCACATGTGTTACGAGATCCATTGGAACCACCAGATGCACCGGGACTTTCATAATAAACCCCTGGACTCTCTCGTCTCCATCCCGTAGCGAAGCTCAGCGAAAGAATGTCTTCATCTCAGTTTTTTTTTTTGTAGTGAAAGTATTTCATCAAAATTTTATTGCCCTTGTTTCGATGTTTGTTGTAGTCCATAAAGACTCAATTAATTTGTCGAGCTTATCGATCCTTTTACCGTTTCAAAACGAACCCTTTAGATTGTTTCCTATAAATCTCTTGATTTGGATCACCATACAAAAATGTTCTTTTGACATCCATTTGATGGGTCACAAGCTAAACGAAAAGTTACGGCCAAACTCACCCACAGCCTAATAGTGTTTGTGCTTGCAGTTGGTGCATATGTATCAAAATGGTAAACATCAAGTTTTGGTCTAAAACCTTGTGCCATCAATTGAGCCTTGAATATATAAATAGCTCAATCAACATTTATTTTTTTTCGAAAAATTCATTTGCAACCAATTGGTGTATAATTTGGAGGCAAATCAAATAACACACAATTGTTGTTTCCCAAGATGGATTTCATTTTATCATTTATAGCCTCTTTCCAAAAAAATCTTATCTGATGATGCATGTGATTGCTTCATTATAAGTTAATGGATCACCTCCACACTATAGATGTATGGAACATTAGAAGTCTATAACAAAGAGTATTTCTTGTACATTCAAGTAGATATGCTTTGAAATTCAGACCAAAAGCTATTTCTTTTTCTTTGTGATCTTTTATTTCTTCGTAAAGAAGAAATAACGTTTTCGTCATTTTCAATATGATTTAAGATTTCTTGAGAATCTTGTTGATTTGCTAAATCAACATTATCATCAACAATACCTTGGTTTCTTAGGTCTACAAATTAATGAAAATCTTATTTTATCAAAAATTTCATATCTTGATTCTAAATTTTGCATAATCCATAGAGATGCATTTTAAACCTCGTGCACAATTTTCCTTTGATTTATTTTTGGGTACTTTAACAATAGCCCTACAACCCAAAACTCTAAAACAATGAAGATACCATGACTCATTTGTAGTTTTCTTGTTTCCTTTGGTTAGAACTCTATTAAAGATATGACAAGCGGTTAACATCGCTTCACCTCACAATCCTTCACTTAAACCCAAGTAGGATAACATGGAGTTAATCATTTCTTGAAGAGTGTAATTTTTCCTTTATACTACGCCACTTGATTTTGGTGCATAACCCACAGTAATTTCATGAATTATTTCCATAGATTAAAAGTAACTTGAATGATAGTACTCTCCTTCATGTAAATAAAGTTATTTTTCTATTTAATCTAAATAAATTTTAAAGTTAACTAAGGCTTCATATTTAGAAAACAATTCATACACATAAAAAAAATCTTGAACATTCATCTATGTAAGTGATAATGTATTGCTTGTTTTCAAAAAAGTACTATAAAAATCACATAAATCAATATAAATAATTCTAAGTCTATTTTACTTCTAAGAACTCTTTTCAATGGAGACTTAGTGATTTTGTTAAGGATGAACATTCATTTGAAACATCAATTGGAGGTAGTAAATATAGTTTAGAAATAATTTGAACTTTCATATAATGGAGGTAGTAAACATCTATTTTACTACGCCACATGATCCTTTTTTTTCTTGAATGCTTTCATCTTGTTTTTGTAAGTGAAGCAATACTTCTTATGGTAGCCCGACTTTCCACATTATCTAAACCTTTTTTTTTTTTTTTTTTTTTATCAAATTTGGTGCCAATTATGGTGAAGGAATAGGGATTTATATCCCCCTATTTCTTGTGCCCGGATACCCACTTCATTCTGAATCGGGTGAAGTTTATGTCCTCTTTTTTGTGTTAGAGAACATTTTTAATATCCTTCCATAATGATGGAAGTTTATTTATAATGCTTAAAATAATCGTACACTTCATCCATTTTAATGTCAAGTTGAATCAGATTATTATAAATGCGTTGAATCTAATGAAATCATATCATTAATGACCTTGATTTGACAATTTTATAGTTATTGAAACTACTCATAAGAAACTTTTTTACTAGAAGCATCTTGGGCCATATACTTGACATCTAATTCCCAAAGTACTTTTGCTAGTTCAATACATTGATAAATGTTAAAAATAGAATCAATCATACTATTTAGGATGTGTCCACAACATATGAGATCATCATTCTCCCACTTATTTTGCTTTCGAATTTCCTCTATAGTCTCCCCTTTACATTCCTCCGGTCTTGAATTGCTAACGTTTTAAATCACGTTTAATGTTGTGAGAAGGAAGATCATCTTCTTTTGCCAAAAACGGTGATCAGTAACTATAAACGTTTTTAAGTTCACAAGGTTTGTTGTCATTTCTTTCAAATTAGTTAGTCATCCTTCTAATTTAATGCTATTAGATTGTTATATGGGAATACACTTTGAAAGAATATAAATTCTGAAATATGAATTTACATAGTTACAATAAACTTACAACAAATAAACTTACAATTTATAAGTATAATAATAAACTATTACAATATAATCTAACACTTGAAGAATTAGCAAACAAAAGTCTTCGGATTCACGATACTTACACTGATGAGAAATACATTACTTCCCTATATTTATGAAAATATACTACGTTTTTTTATATGAAAATATCTCGAACTGCTTCTATCAATTCTCATCCACACATATTAAATGTATTTACCTTAATTATTCAGACAATAAAACTACTTTTCTCCAATATTTATGCAATACTCGTTGATAGCATACTCACAAATTGATGTGTATATTCGAATGTTTAGGTGAGTTTCAAGTATAATCTCATGTCACAATAATTTTAATTTTTGTGTATATGAAAAAATCTTAAGAATCTGATTTAATATTTATGTACAAATTATTTTGGATCAAACCAAATTATACTCAACAAGTATAGAAACTCGTGCAATGCACGATTTATGAGTATAAAATATATAAATATATAATTTCAAAGGATAATGCAAGTATATATTATCGTGATTAAATTTATCGAATACATGACTTTTTTAGCGCTAAAATTAAATAGTGATTTAAAAAAAATTATTTATCGAATACATTACTTTTTCATTTAATTAAATATATCAATTTTTAGATTAGGTATATAAAATTGTTTTTTTTTCTTAAAAAGACCTGAAATTAACAAAGATCAAAGTTCACCAAGAATAAAAAAACCTTGAGGGAAAAGGCCATACAAATTTTTTATAGAATCGCCTTCTAGTTGAATACGAGGAAGGCCCAAACGTAAAGACAACTTAACACCAAAACAAGCAGCTGCAACTACACAAATATCAACATTCCAAGAGGCTTTAGATCTTCTAACTCCTGCGGCCACAACCAATACCCCTAATTGGATGATCGGGAACATAAGCATCACACGTGTTTTGACCGAATACGAGCTATACTTATGGACCAATTTAACAAAAGCGCCAACTGTACTAATTAATAGGATCAGGCAAACATTCTCAAACAAAGCACCAAACCAAATAGCCCAACAAAGAGAGCACCACATAATCAACTCCTCCCTTAAAACATGAGAGCATGAACCAGGCACTTAGGCACTACATTACAAAGAGAACAGGTAGGAGAGGAAGCAATATGCCGATTGAATCGGATAAGGTTTTCCGCCAGAGAATCCTTACAGGCAGTCAGGCACGCCATAGAAAGTGCTCTAATTTCGGAGGAACATCTAAACCCCATATATGATCCCACACTTTATCAAAACAAGCATCTTGGTTGACACAACCCGTAACCATATAACCAAGCTTACCCTGTTACCCAACCAGTAGGCCGATTTCACCGAGTAAGAGCCATGCTTGGAAGGCCACCAGAAAATACAATCCGGAAGCCCTACCTGTGGAAAAGGAATTTGGCTTCAATCTTTAAAAAAAATCATATTCTAAATTAATTAAATCCACTAAAATAATTTTATTTTTCAAGGCTTCCTAAAAATAATACTTATCATTTTTTAATATTTTTTTTATATAAATATATAATTATAATAACATATCGAATATTATCTCAATTAGAATAACTAAGGCATTTTGGCGATAAAATTTCCCAGCCTATTCTTACAATAAAAACTTCCAATAGTGAGTAAGTAAGAACAAAATCTCTCGAGAAACGGACAAAAGCTGCAGCCTGACCTCGAGGTCCGTGTCAAACTATGCACATGCGAACACGGTTCTCATCATACTCCATCTTCCGCAATCCACTCCCTCTAACTTCCCTTTTCTAGTCCTAAAATACTCTATTCTACTACTACCATTACTATTCCAAGTCCAAATCTTTTCTACTTTATTTTCTCCTAATTATCCCTATTAAATTATTAATATATTCTCATTTCCCCTTTTCTCCATTTTTTTTTTCTAAGTCTCTCTCCTTCCCTTTTATTTTGTTCCTTTTCAACCCAAAAGAAAACGAGTATTGCCCAATTCAATTGTTTATTACCAAAATACCAAAATTGTGATTTCTGATTGTATTATCTTGTATGAAACAAGACTAACAGTTATGAAAATGATGGAGCCACAGCAAATTCCACAGTCACTACAACAACTCCATGAAAATGGTAATGGAAATGGAAATGGGTTGATTGATGGGAGTAATAATGGCGGAATTAATGGGGTTTTGTATGTCAAAGTCATGACTGATGAACAGCTTGAAATTCTTCGCACTCAAATTGCAGTTTATGCTACCATTTGTGAACAACTTGTTGAGATGCATAAAGCTATTACTGCTCAACAAGATCTTGCTGGTTTTCTCTCAATCCATCTTTATTTCTCTCTTACATTCAATTTTCACTTAGTTACTTTATTTATTGAACTGGGTTTCTTTTAATTTTAATGCTTTTTACTGACAAGTTATATTTTCTGTGTACGGGGTTTTGACTTTTTGCTTTTTCTAAATTTCATTTCATTTTCATGGGGTTATTTGTAGTTCTTGATTTTGATAAAACATGGGTGCTTGATCCTCACATCTCCTTGTAGTCTTGCAAATTTTGGTTACATGGGCAATTTTTTTATAATTGTATTTGGATCAAGATCAAATCTTTAATCTTGGAAAAAAAAACTCTGATTTATACTCTTAGAATAATTTTTAGTGCTTGGGCTATTGGGTAGTAATAAACTTGTGTTCCTTTTGATTTGTTCATTGGAGCTTAATTCCTTGTTTGTAACAGCTGAAATTTTGATCTCATGAGTTGTTGGTTTTTACCACTTTCTAACTGGTTAATGTTTAATGTTCTATCTCTTTGATCTATGTCCCCTTGAATTTATTTATTTGTGTAATTAAATAATTTAACTAACATACTGAATTATGAATATTTTAATTTTTTTTTTTTGTGAGGAGACTTTTTCATTGTTACTGAATTTACATGCAATTGTTATCGAATGAAATGCATACTTCTATAATGGTATGTTTGTACTTTGTGAAATGAATGGGCACAATACTCAAAATAGATCATCATTTATCAAGTATTCTATTATTATTCAGTCAGTCTCATGTCCTCATTTGAGTTTTGGTCTTGCTGTGCATTAATTATGAATCATGATGTAGCTGAGCTTTGAAAAGCTGGGTCCATGTGTGCAACTCCACAATTATTATGATTTTAACTGAAGAATATTTACGACAGTTTTCCATCTGTTCTCATCTACTTCTTCTAGTTGTGTATTGTGTGCTTTAATGGCTGCTGTTTTAAGTGTCAAGTAAAGATAATTGTGAATATTTATGCTTTTCTTGGAACATTCAACGACACTGAATTTAATGATAAATTTGGTCTTGTACACAAAACTCGCAAAAGAGGAGAATTGATTGCACACAAATCCGATGTAGTTCCATCCTTAAACTAATTGGTAATTGGATGATTAGCTTATCAAGTTTTATGTTAGCCAAACTTTCTCTAATTCTTTGATGTGGGTTCTTTTCCAATACCCCTCACATGTGAGACTATTTTTTAATTGGGCGGGAACGCCATTTTTTTCGAACCCACACATTGTTTTTTGGGAAATTCCATATGGTAGCATTCAGTTTTCATTAAACGCCAATGGTAGCACTTTTGTAAGATTTTTCCACATGGTAGCATCCAGTTTATGCACTACCTAACTGTCGTAGCATTTTCCGTTAAATTCTTGTTAATTTCTGTTTAATTCATCATTTTGTAAGATTTTTCCACATGGTAGCATTCAATTTTTGCTCTCAAATGTTTAATTCACCATTTTAACTTTTAGTTCACCGCCTAATTTACCAACGTCTTTAAATGTTGTAACAATTTTATTTTCATTCAAATTATTAGCATTATAAAGTTCAAAAGGTGTATTACAAACACTAATAAATAATTCAAAAGGCGTATTTTATAAGCTCAAAACGTGCATTTCATAAGTTCAAAAGGTGCATTCCAAGCACTAATACATATCTACTTAATTGCTACAATATTTAAGGGCGTTGATAAATTAATCGGTGAATTATAAGTTAAAATGGTGAATTAAACATTTGAGAGCAAAAACTGGATGCTACCATGTGGAAAAATCTTACAAAATGATGAATTAAATGGAAATTAACAAGTATTTAACGAAAAATGCTACGGCAATTAGATAGTGCATGAACTGGATGCTACCACGTGGAAAAATCTTACAAAAGTGCTACCACTGGTGTTTCATGAAAACTGGATGCTGGAATTTCCCTTGTTTTTTTATGAAAGACTGAGATTTTTATTTTCCAGTTGATCGAAAACCGTCGGCTTTAATACCATGATAAATTTGGGATTAAGGTAGATGAATGTCTTAGTATTACTTATGTTTTGAAGATGAAGTTTTTGGTATTTGTTATTCTTAGGGTCTGCCTTCATATTGCTTTTTTTCTTGCTGATGCCAATTTGGTGAGCCAAGATTGTTTTTAAAGTGAAACTCTGATTTTTGTTTCTAATAAATATACAGGAGTTAGGCTGGGAAATTTGTATTGTGATCCGTTGGTGTCCGCTGTGGGGCACAAAATTACAGCTAGACAACGATGGACTCCAACACCGGTGCAGCTTCAGATCCTAGAGCGCATCTTTGACCAAGGCACAGGAACCCCAAGCAAACAGAAGATCAAAGAAATTACTGCTGAATTATCCCAGCATGGGCAGATTTCTGAAACGAATGTTTATAATTGGTTCCAAAACAGGCGTGCTCGATCAAAAAGAAAGCAGCTAAACAATACACAGAACAACGGTGAATCTGAGGTAGAGACTGATGCAGAATCACCCAAAGACAAAAAGACAAAGCCTGAGGTTTTCCAATCTCAGCCCAACTCAATGCTGAGGGCTGATGATTCGTGCTTCAAGAATCAGGAGCTAAGTTCTAGTATGCACACTATTGATTCACAGCCTGGGAAAATGGATCCTGTATTCGCGTCTGACGGCAGTTCTAAATCTACCCAGAGTCTCAGCCAACTAGCTTTTTATGAAAGCATCCTGCAGAATCCGAGTATGTAGCTAAGTCAGCTCTTCCTCCTCCTCCTCCTACTCCCTGTTCGTTTATAAGATTTACTCATTTATTTTTTACATCCGTAAATTCAGAACATGAAATGTAGAAGGAATGAGTACGAGCTAATTGTATCTTGCCTCGATATATTGTTACTTTTCTTCTATGAAACTGACATGATTTTATCTGCTTTGTATTTATGTTATGATGCAGAAAATATTAAAGTATGATGGGCAAGAAATGTCAGTTTTTCCAAACCCTTTACCGCCCGTTTGGTTAACAGTACTAATTAGCGGTAAATGGAATGAATTGTAGTGTAATAAATTTTCATAATTTGTATGATATCATTACCTTGGTAATGAAAATTTGATCATAAAAAAGTTTTTTTGTTCACAAGTTTCTATTACCACCTAATACCACATGTTCAAATGGTAATGCATTGGAATGACTTTTGTGAAGAAAATGAGATTGTTGAAGGAGAATAAATGTGACAATTAAATTTGTGAAAGATATTTCTATAAAAATTACACTAACTTTTCATTACTATTCCCAAACAGGACGTTAGTAGTGATCTCAGCCCACAGGTTTGTGGCTGTTTTATGTTTCAGCTTTTCAAGTGTTTGAGCACAACTACAATCACTAGCAATAGAAATGTCTTTTATGATATAAACATACTGAACACTAGTTTTTGAAAAAATTATAGATGTGATTAGTTGCTCCTCACCAAGACACATAATCAGATGACCGCGGTTATAAAATTGTCTAAAGAGGATGCCGTAAGTCATCACAGGAACACTTGAGACAAAAGCACATGTTACTTCAGCTTGTAAATCGTTTGCCACTTGCATCAAACTCTTACTTGACCCTTGCTTACTATATCAGGGAAGTAAAGCCTATATGATGCCCTTTCGGTTTTTATCAGGTGTATACCCTTACCATCTCCCCATTTTTAAAGATATTGGAATACTGCGTCTTATGTCAGTTTTGAGATACTCCATTAATATCCTAGATTGTTTGTTACTTCATCTGTTTGAACTGGAAATTACGGCACGGTGCAGTAAACTAGAGTTTAGATAAAGGTGGTTGATTTCATTCACTACTTGCCAAGAGCTAGTAAGTTTGAGAAGCTTGGGTTATCAGGTATAGTAAACAATAGTGTTATAACTTCATTTGATAAATTCATATAATGTATATTGGCCTCAAAATGTGCGAGTGAGGATCATGGTTTTCCCATGTTTTATTCTCACTGATCTGATCAGGCTGTTTGATTTTGGTATATATGCATCTATTTTCAGTTTATGTGAAGTTGTAGATGATGTTTATTACCAAGGGTTAAATAGAAACAATCTCATTACTATCACTAACAAGTGTTTAACCAGGATAAGGTTGCGTACATTTAACCCTCCAAACCCCATCCTAGGTGGGGGACACGTAATGGCATTGGGGCAATTAAAAAATATGTGTTTTCAGTTTGCTGCTGTTTACGAAATTTTCTGCTTGCTTTTGTCTCGAAACATGTTAAGCATAGCAAGAAAACCGTAGGCATGTTACCTTGCATTAAAAGAAATGCCCTCCTTTAGTTATGCTCTTAATTTGTTACCATCATTGTAATTACAGGAATAGATGACTTGATTGGGAAGATGGAAGTACCTGGAAGCTATAGTGGATACCCGCCAACTGAAGATTACAGCATGACTGGCTGACTTTGATGCATTCTTTGGTATTATCTTTCTATTTTTTTTGCGAGAAAACCATGTGTGCAGATTTGAAGCCAAGCCGGATCTCATACTGAGATTTCTGAGCTAGGTAGCAGTTAAAACCCCAGAAAGGAACTGGTTCAACAATATGTTTGATACTTCCGTTGCTTTTCCAAACTCGGTAATTATATAACAGAAGCTTGTGTGTGTGTGACAGAAATTGGTGGTGTTCAGATGGGTTTTGTAATTTTTCAAGGATTTGTATTCTGATGTATTGATACTGTAAAATTCCTTGGCGGATTGATGACAGTAACAGTCGTTTGTTTTTTTGCTTCTCCGCTAACTGGAGAGTGGTGTGGCTTGTCTATCGTATGCAACGTTCTAAGGCTTGAGATATACGAAGCGTATGCTAATATTTCTGGAATGGTTTTGTGTTGTTACTTCATTATTTATCTGTCGATCTATCTTCAATGATTCCCTTTCGTCTAGTGTTTTAAAGAAGATTCATATAAATTGTGTGGCGTCTTCAAGACTAGAAAGCTCGAGGAACAATAGAGTCTACACTCTACTGTTGGTGAGCAAAGCATAGCATGAAGCAGGGTCAAGTGGATCATGTTTAGTATGATCTTTTGCTTATGCCCATAGTTCTGGCGAGCAAAGCGTCAATTATGCCTACTATTTTGCATAGATTGGTCGGTCACCTTTTTTCCTCAAAATTTGACTGTTTAACAAGTATTCCTTGTATTTCATTCTAAGTTTAGATATCATTTTCACTCACATTTTCAATTCTAATAAAATTCTAAAAGCATTGATGATTTCATCTACCTAAAACCCAAGAGTGGCACCGACCCCCCTTGCAAGAAAAAAATTAATTTCATATCATTTGAACAAAAATTTATATAGGCTCACTATGATAGTAAGGTGGCAAAATCATTAGAAGGATCAACTTTCAAAAGAAATATTACTTAAACTAGGCTGGGATCAACAAGACCGTCGATTAGTAACTATGAGCAAAATTTCAAAGAATAGCACGATCAAGATTTAGATGAATTTGATTATCAACTTAAAATTGATGAAGGAGAAGAAAAGAGGAGGAGTCATCAATCCCTAATGGAACTTGTATTGCGGAGACCTAACCAAAATGATGTAGTTGGAACTTGTAGAAGTTGTAGTTTAGGAGACCTAACCAAAATGATGTAGTTGGAACTTGTAGGAAGCTTTTAGGAAACCTTATGGTTTTAATGCAACTGTATATATAACTACGAAGACGATATATATGTTTAGGCGTGGCAACTCAGTACGTTCCACTAGGTTTCGTATCGTCATAGCTAATATAATTATTATTAAAAAAACACTCTAATGTCGAAACTTATGCTCATGATGGCAATTATTGTGCGAACACTTTCCTTTTCCGCTCAGCATGCATATCAAAGCACATGACTTTAGCATCACGAACAGACACAAAAGTCAAGTGTCCTCATACAAGCACAACACCTAATTAACAACAGCTGTAAAAGTTTTTGCCTCAAGAAATTGAGCCACGCTTGAACGAGTCATAGGGGTGCTCGAACAAGAGCACCGATGCCAGAACAAGTACCCTATGTGCTTAAATGAGTACTTGCTCGCTAAAAACTACTACCTTTGTCTTATATTCTTTGCTCAACTAGCTAAGTACCACTAGAGTGTACTAATCTGTCTCATTTATTTTAAAACATTTAGTTTAAAAAGCTCTTACATAGTTAGATTGAAATTTCAAATATGATAAATTAAACAGAACAGAAAAGTGCCATTTGAGGATCTTAAATTCCAACAGATTCAACACATCACTTTTTGTCTCACATTCAAGTATTATTATATTCAACTTAAATTTCTTTATAATAATATTAGCTAACTCTAATTTAAAATAAAAGATTAGGTGAAAGAGTTACATTTGTTAATAGTCTAAATAATGTGTGATGGGTGTTTAATTCATATCATCCCTTTTGTTCCATAATTGACTATAATAATATCATAAAAAAGAAGTAAAAATGGAAGAGACCCATGAATTTCCATTAATTGAAAGAAGGGAAGAAGACATAGAAGATGAATTGGTGAGTAAAGAAGAGGTATTTGATGAAGCAAAGAAGCAGATATACTTGATAGGTCCACTAATAGGTGTAACAATCTTACAGTTCATAGTGCAAGTTATATCAATTATGTTTGTTGGTCATCTTGGGAAGCTGCCCCTCTCTAGTGCTTCACTTGCCACTTCCTTTGCTTCTGTTACTGGCTTTTATATCTTGGTATGTTTTCTTCTTTACAATCAGCTTGTCTCAATTAACTTTCATATCAGTTAAAGAAATTATTGTTGTTACCAGTTTGCATCTTGCCATCAACTAAGCTTGACTTTTGTCTTTTATTTTGTTAGCATTTTAGTTATTTTATCAAGTATAGTTGTATATTGCATATGTGAACTCATGTAGGTGGTATGTTTGCTATTAGATAATAAATTTATTTACTCCCTCCAATACATTTGTATATTGGAGCAATAGAATGGTGAACTATTGCATTAGTTACATTTGTTAATGAGGCAAAACTGGGATGACTCATGTTGAAACAAATTGTTATCAGCTAGGCATGAGTAGTGCTTTGGAGACACTCTGTGGACAATCTTATGGAGCTAAAAAATATTCGATGCTTGGCATTTATACACAAAGAGCCATGACAACCCTTCTTGTGTGCTGCATTCCACTATCAGTTATTTGGTATTACACTACTGATATCCTAATTTTCTGTGGCCAAGACCATGAGATAGCAAAGGGCGCAGGAACTTTCAACCAGTGGATGATCCCCAGCCTATTTGGATATGGCCTATTACAATGCCTGATTAGATTCTTTCAAACTCAAAATATTGTTCTTCCTATGGTCATAACATCCGGGATCACAGCAATTCTACATGTTTTGGTGTGTTGGATTCTTATTTTTGGACTTGGATTCGGCATTAAAGGAGCTGCTTTGGCAAACAATGTATCGTATTGGATAAACTTTTTCTTATTGGCAATTTATTTGAAGTTTTCTTCTGCTTGGATGAAGACTTGGACTGGGTTTTCAAAGGAAGCATTTCATGACTTATGGAATTTTCTTAAGCTTGCTGTTCCTTCCACTTTTATGATTTGGTATTCATAATCCCGTGAAATCTACTCTCATTCCTTCTTGTTTGTTTGTTACCAGAAAAGCTATCCATTAAAATGAAATACAACAAAATGACTTAAGACACGTGATGTTTGCGATTAGCTAGACTCAATAAGAAACTACCTTTGTTATTACATAGGTCGGTTGCTTACATCCAACCATTCAAATTTCACCTAGGTGGTCAGTAGCCATATAATGACGACACTAGAGTAATGAAGAATCATTGGTTATATAAGGAATTGATCTTTTATGAAACATGTTTGTGTTGCAGCCTCGAGTACTGGTCATTCGAAATGGTTGTACTCCTAGCAGGTCTTCTACCAAAGCCAAAACTTGAGACATCTGTATTAGCAGTAAGGTTTGTAGCTATGTTCTTGTTTTATGTCTTAGTAAAAGGTCACATATATTTGTCAAAAAATTCATATTAGGCCTAAAACTGGATGGGTGATAAATTGATAACCAGTTAAGGCTTGAAACTAAGTTTTTATGAAGTACTTGCGGTTTTTTGCAGCCTAAACACATGCTGGATGGTCTATATGGTATCTGTTGGCCTTGGCAGTGCCTTAAGGTAATTGCATTTTCGTAAACATTAGTAACCTTAAAAACAAGGATTGATGTATCATGTTGCATCATTGTAATTGCAGCACAAGAGTATCAAATGAATTAGGGGCTGGGCGTCCACGAGCTGCTCGGTTAGCCCTTTTTGTCATGGTTATAATGTCAGTTTTAGAGGGCTTAGTAGTGGCAATGGCTACTATTTTAGTACGCTACTCTTGGGGGAGACTGTATAGCAATGACAAGGAAGTCATTAGCTATGTGGGAAAAATGATGCTGCTGCTTGCAGTTTCGGATTTCTTAGACGGCTTTCAATGTGTACTGTCTGGTATTTCTCTTTACTATACACTCGTGTTCCATTCCATCTTTCTTGGTACTATGGCATGTTACTCGGACTTGGATACTCGTGAGTCGTAATAGATTAGGATATACGTATAATAAATCTTATTTAATAGGCTGTTCTAATTGGTATATATAGGAGCTGCAAGAGGATGTGGTTGGCAAAACATGTGCTCAGTCATAAATCTTGGAGCATATTACTTTGTTGCACTCCCTTGTGCTTTGCTCTTTGCATTTGTTCTGCGTATTGGAGGAATGGTAAAACCTAACTTTCTGCCTCTATTAAGCATTCACACCATGATGTCAAATCTAGGATGCAGTCACGCATTGTGCAAAAATGTGGCTACCGTCTCAATTACTGTCACGGTCGCGATGATGCAGTTGTTCCCTACAACAGAATTAATTTTTAGTGGCATATATTTAGTAAAATTGAAAAAAATGTCACTAATTTAAATTTCTAGTGTCATAATTGTTACTTTTATTGAATTCTACTAAAGTTATTTAGTAACACTTTATTTAGCCTTTAGTGACATATGTAATTGTCACTATAGCCTATATGACATTAAATCTTACTAAATCCACTATATACACTATTAGACATTTAAATTTATTAAATTAACATTAAATGTAACTAAATATATCCCACTAAAAGTATATTATATTGTAGTGGTTGTCCTACTAAATATATATGGGCTAAATAAACTTTGAGGCACCTAAAACAGAGTAGTTCTACACCTTTACAGTGCGGGTTAGAACTACACCTTGAGTCACAATTGTGATAACATTCGTGAAATCACTTTAGCAGACAATGTGGATTGTTTGCGGTTATTGCAACCTGTATCACATTCACAGCAATATGATGATGCAGCCGATATTTTGCACTATGGTTCTCAGTTCTCACCTGCATGTGCGCATACACATAGAAACTGTCTCTCTAATTTTTCATGGATTTGCAGGGACTTTGGATGGGAATAATATGTGGCCTACTAGTCCAAAATATAGTGCTTGTTATTGTAAATGTATTTACTGATTGGAGAAATGAAGTAAGAAATGGTTTGTTCAATCTTATTATGTCTTATTAAACTCGATCTTTTCTGATTTCGTTGCGGCCATTTCATTTACAGGGAAGCAAAGCTTTGGCTAGAGTTTAATGTTGCAGTACACTTATGAAGTTGCGCTTAGTGTTTGTAACCAATTGCATATCCTACCCTATTTTTTGGTGGTCATTTGGTTTATCACATTTGTCTATTCTATATGGGTCAAATATTTATAATTTTAATTTTGAGTTTTAAATAATTATATTAAAATAACTAATTAAATTTTATGTATTTTTTATTCATATGAAGTTGCATATAAAATTTGTTATTAATGACTAATTGAACAACGCCTAATGTTATCACTATAAGGGTAAAGTTTGATATGTTTAACCCTTTTAAATCTTACATAGGTAGATGCCACTAATAATATTGAGAAATAAAATGATTATTTGTCACAAGATTATCATAAAGAGCCCGGGTTACAATGCTTTAACCATTTTTGAGGGTAAATTAACATTGGAAAATCTCTAATATATTAACCTCTACCAAGCGCTGTAAGCCTATAAATTTGATTAATCGGCCAGGTTGTCATTGGTTTACATTGGGTTCTTTAATATTTTATCTGATAACTTAAAACTTTGATTTTGGTCTTCTTAGTTACGAGTCAAGTTGAGTGCGAGTCTTTTTCAGGTTAATATCTAGGGGCGGATGTATATTAAGTCAACGCTGTCAACTGACAATATTCGACTAAGGTAGATACCCATACTCATAAAAATACTAATAAGCGTGATAACTTAGTAGGTAGAAGCTTTGTTGTTTGACAGCAGGGGCATGGTTCATGTCTTAAACATTTTACTAAATGATTGTTTTTTTTTTCAAACCTTTGATTAAAGACGCGTATGAGATTTTTTAAAAATCTTTTCCCTAAAAATGTAGATTAGGAAAATAATTTTCACCTTACGTCAATGAGAAACATAATTTTCATGTCATTGTCTACGTAGGATGAATTTTTTTAAAAAATTCTGCCAAATGTCTGAGATTGCGTTTATAGTTTTGATAGAAATCGCCATTTGAGATGGAGCTTTAGCCTGACTTATTTTCTTTTTTTGGTTTTTATTTTTGTTAATAATAAAACTGCTATCTGAGATGACAGTTTTGTCTAGCAACTTTTTTTTAATTCATGTACAATTGAATTCCAATTAATTCTTTAAAAAATATTGCCTAAAAATTAACAACCATCTGAGAAAATGATTTTTGTAATAATATAATTTTTTTGTGGCAGAATAAACTTCATCTATCTTAGATGACGATTTTGTAACAACACAATTATTTTTCTTTAATTTTTTGAAAAATATTGACCCAAAATCGAACTGCCATCTGAAAAGCGATTTTAATTTGATATTTACATAAAATTGCTTTCTCCGATAGTGATTGGTCTAAAAAGTTAAAAAAAATTCTCCCAACATATGCTACGTGGACAGTACAATAGGAAATAAGTTTAGGATGAGAATTAATTCCAAAATTTCTTTTCAGCTTCTCTTCTCCATTTTCCGGCCTTCATTCAATCATCCTTCAAAACTCTTACCACCGAACCTACCACGGCCAGTCAGCCATCAACTTTAACTGCCACTTCATCCTTCACCGTCCGGCGTCAATTCCACCCAGCAATCACTGACCGACCCATCAAACCTACAGTTACTAAATCATGTATATTCTTTTTTTTTCTTTTTCCTTTTTTCCATAAAAGTTTAAAACTCGTGCAATTGTTATATATTTCTCATTTCTTTGAATCTTAACGTTAAGCATTGTTTTGTTGATTCATGATTGATGATTATACAATACCCAAACCAAATTTATTAATCATTTAAGGTTTTTGGCTTAATTGGTTCTGCATTGAGTTCAATTTGGTTTCGAATAGGATCAACTTCGGGTGGATTTATATTGGGTTTGGTTAATACAATTTGGGTTCAAATTTGTGGTTTCTAACTTTCTTTGCCCATTAAATATAAAAATATGAGGTATATTTCTTCTATCTCATCATGGTTTGACTCGATATAAAAGGTTGTGATATTTAGTAATGCCTTTTTTATGTTGAAAAACAAAATTCAAAACTTTAAAGTTCAAACCTTTAGGCTCAACTCAGCGAAACAGACGCCTGCCCAATAGGGGTGACAACTTATTCGGAATCCGACTCTAGTCTGACTTGATCCTTAGAAAAATAATCCGAATCGAATCCGAGAAAAAGAAGTCCGACTTCGAATTCATTTATGTACTCCCACTCTAATAAAAACTGACATTGATTTCGACTTGTTCAATGTTTATTTTTCCAATTTATTTCAGACAAAGTTTTTTTTTAATTGATTTAAACATATAAATATACTTATTTCTACCATTAATTATGAGTTTTTCTTTTGTGGTAGAGTTATTGAACCTATCATAGAATGATTTCCCACGAGACTTCAACATAATTTAAACTTTGTGGTACCTATTTGAAAGAAATCATTTTACGAGTTTGCCCTTTGTTATTGGGTAAAATTTGGGTATATTTAAGTTATTAAGTTGTATTGGTCGATTTATATTTATTTGTCAAGTAGAATTCCGAAAAATCATATCCTATTCGAAAGACATTAATTTTATAAATTTACATTCTGTTAAAAAAATTAATTATTCAAAAAGGAATGTAATAAACCAACTCTTTTGGAGGTTCGGAAATCTGAGTTGGACCGTCAGAGAAAGTAAATTCGAGTCCAAATACAAAGTGGAGGTAAAAGAAAACGCAAAAAACTCACAAGAGACCAGCTCATTATGAGGCGGGTACTAATGGGTTTGCCTAAATTAAAAAATTAAAAAACAAATTTAATTTGACCTTACAGATATTAATTTTGACATTAAAATTATCCATTTTAACTTAAAGTAAACATTAAATAGATCAATTAAAACAAAAAAAAATCCGATCCAAATCTTGCTGTGTGTGGGATACTGGGAGTTTCCTTTTTAAAATGTTCAATTATATATAAAATAATCAATTGATGATCAGTTAGTACTCATAAAAAAATGAGAAAATTATATTAAACTACCTATTCTACACCCATGTTTGCAAAAAACTATCTTATATAAAAGTTTTTGCAAAAAATTACCTTATTTAATACATTTATTTGCAAAAGACTACCTTATAACGGTTTTTAGGGTTTGACCGTTTAAATTAACCATTGACTATCACGTGATAGTCACGGGAGCTTTTAATCCTTTCCTTCTTCATTTCAGAGTTTTCCATGCATTTGCTTCTCCTTCTTCATTCGAAAAAATCAGTCCTCTAACTTCTTGAATTCGCTCCCGTCTTCCTTGCGACATCTTCTTGGTGAAACTTCTAACCTTTAGAGGTATGTAGTACTACTCAATTATGGTTTTGTTCTTCATTGTTGTATTTTATTTTCTCTTAAAAATTGAATTCGTTTTACAAATCTGCTTCGTTTTGCTGCGGTTTTTCCTATTGAATTTCATGTTTTTTATCTTGTAATTTGTAAATTGATTGTTATTGTGTGTAAATAATGTATTAGGGTTCCTAAAATTAGATAAATCAATAAGATGAAGAAATTGAAAATCTGGAAAAAAGCAAGTAGTTCGAAAAAGAAGCATTCTGAGTTGGCAACTGAGTTGGGTAATACTAGGGTAGATGAGGTGGAGCTCGAAAGATCTGATGTGGCACATGAGGTTGTGGATGAGTTGGAAAGAGCAAATATAGATGTTGTTGTTGGGTAAATGGGACCACCAAACACATATACGGGTTATAAAGAATGTGTAAGTGCTAACCCTAGATCTGAAACAACTAACTCAGCTGCTATTTCTACCCTAAACCTTACACCAAATGAGAGAGGCCACATAGAGCAAGAACTTTCTGATTTTGAGGATAGCAGTGATGATGATTACAGTTGTGGTGATGAGGATGAATATGAGGATGATTCTGATTTGTTTGCAGAAAATGTAGTTTATGGTCTCGATGATGTGTTTATAGGTGATGATAAAATTAGATTGATAGTAGATAAGGAGGTTGATGAAGAAAACAATAGAGACATATACTTTAATGATGATGAACTGGAGTCTGATGATGATGATTTGGGTGCATTGAATGTTGATGAATATGAGGTATGAACTAGAGACCTAAAGTCGGTTAGTCCATCGAGTAGTTGGGTACAAGCAGGATGTGAAGATTTTACCTTCATGAGCGATAGGCAAAAGGTATGAACGTAATTACTTGTTAACACATATCTTGTTTCAAATGTAACTAATGTTATAACCCTAATACTAATTTGTGGGCAATGTAAGGTTTGATTGAAGCTTTGAACTCAGTGATTCCTGAAGCTGAAATTAGGTTTTGCTGTAGGCATATTTGGGCCAACTTCAAGATCAAGTTTCCTGGAGAGTTGTACAAACATCACTTTTGGAAAGCAACAAAAGCTTACAACAAGGTATGGAATCAAGTGTACAATTAAATATTTGAATGTAATGTCGAACTAATTTGTGGACAATCTACCTTTTACAGTTTCATTTTGATAGAGAAATGATTGCAATAAAGAATATTTCTGTTGAAGCATATGAATATCGAGCTGCTATTCCTACTAAACACTTGTTTAGGCATGCTTTTTCTAGTAGGAGTAAGTCTGGGATGTTGTTAAATAATTGTTGTGAGTCATTCAATAATGTGTAAGTAGAAGCTAGGGGGAAACCCATAATTTCTCTTATGGAGTGGATTAGGAGATATGTGATGCAAAGGAGTGCATCCAAAAGAGAAGGGTTGAGTAACTTTAAAGGTGTGTTGATGCCAGCTATCACCAAAATGATTGAAAAAAATTCAAAGGAAAAATATGGTTTAAGGGTCATCCCAGTGGATGTGTCTGAGTTTGAGGTGGATGATGATGAAGAATCTTATGTTGTAAACTTGACCAATAAGACTTGCCTTTGTGGAAGTTGGAATCTTCTAGGGATCCCTTGTAAACATGCCATGGCATGTATTGTTATTAGAAAATTAGATGCCAGTGAATTTGTCCATGAGGTGTATCTTGTACAAACGTATGCAAAGACGTATGCTCCAAAGTTTTATGGTATGCCAGGACACAAAATGTGGCCGACAACCACTTTAGCCAAACCTCTTCCTCCACCATTTCGAAAGATGCCTGGAAGGCCTAAATTAAGGAAAAGAAAAAAGGAAACTGATGAAGGTAAAGGAGGTAAGAAGCCTGTAACTGTTGTTCGAGAATTCAAGCAACAGAGATGTGGTAATTGTGGTGACTTAGGTCACTACAAAAAAGGATGCAAGAATCCAACCAAACCACAACCAACAAAGATGAAGTCAAAGGGTGAAAGGCCTAAAAATGGGATCTTCTTGTACTCAACAGTCCACACCAAATGATGTGCCTTGCTCCAGTAGTGAACAACAAATGCAAAGTGCAACAGATGCATCTACTTCATATATAATGGATCAACAAAGTCAAATATAGAACTGTATAAGTAAATTAATGTTGAATGTAATGTGTTGATTTAATGTAAGACATGTATTAGTATATGTACATGAATTGAGAATGTACTGTGTTGAACTAGATGTAAGCAAATCAGTATATGAACTGAGAATGTACTCTGTTTTATTAATTAAGTAAATTAGTTCTGAAAAACTGATCTGTTGTTTAAGATCAGTGTTTGAATCAGTTCCTACTGAAGTTGAGTATGTGCTGAAGTTGATTGGTTAAGTGCATTGTGTTGTGCAGCATGTAGTTGAATCAGTGTTGAGTATGAAGGAAACTTGATCAGTGTTGTATGCTGTATGCTGTATGTTGTATACAGCATGTAGTTCTTAAAAACTTGATCTGTTGTTTGAGATCAGTGTTTGAATCAGTTTCTACTGAAGTTGAGTATGTGCTGAAGTTGATTGGTTAAGTGCATTGTGTTGTGCAGCATGTAGTTGAATCAGTGTTGAGTATGTACTGAACTTGATCAGTGCTGTATACTGTATGCTATATACTATATACAACATGTAGTTCTAAAAAACTTGATCTGTTGTTTGATCAGTGCCTACTGAAGTCTTATGCTGTAAATTGCTGTATACACCTGACTACCTGAGCCATCTAATTTCCAACAACACCAAAACAAAAGAATTCATTGACTCAGTGCAGGAGCATTCTTGAAAAAGAAAGCTGAAATAGTGCTACAAATCAGTGCTGAAACAAATCGGTGCTGAAACAAATCAGTGCTTTGAAAACAAATCAGTGCTTTGGAAACAAATCAATGTTCCAAGCAGTAGGCAAACACAGTAAATACGTTTTAAGTTTGGGTGTTGCAAATCAGTGTTGAAAAACAAATGTGTTCTGAATGAGTATGTTTGGGTGCTGCAAAACACTAAACTACTGTATGTTGTTGTTCTAGCTAGAAGGCAAACACAACAAACACAACATACACAGCAAGCACAACACAGCAAACACAACATACATTACATAAACACAAGTGTATTTACAATACCTGCAAAGAAATTAAATGGAAAAAATAAAAACTTAATTCATTCATTCACCAAGATCATGTTACAATACCCAAATCACTATTACAATTATTCTTAAATAGGTCATAAACTTCAATTACTAGCCTTGATTAATACAAGAAACACCAACAAAAAACAAAAGAAAAACCCTAATACAAAGCTTGTAATCTGATTTCCATGCTTCCTCTCATTCATCCATTTCTTCTTAATCCTTTTAATTTCTGAATTTACTTGTTCCTTTTCATGTTCCAAGCAACAAACCCTTGATGTCAAAATCTTGATTTCGGTTGCTAATTGTCGCTTCTCCTCCACAAGTTTGTTAGTGACTTCTCTTTGCCAAACAATCATTTCAGGTTCATCAACCCATTTAAACTTTTTGCATCCCCTCCAATTTGTATCAGGATCATAAAAAACGCAAGTCTTGAACCTTCTTCCTGGATTTTCCTTGGTCCATGAAACCCTCCTTGCAAAGGGAACTCCATACCCACATTTTTCAGGTATCGAATTTTCGGTAGAAGAAGAAGAAGAAGAAGAAGACATTACTAATTAATTGGAAAAAATTGGGTTCTTTGACTGATTTAGGGAATGGAAATCAAGGGGGAAGAAAGAAGGGAGAAACAGCAATGAAGATGAATGAATTAGGGATTTTCGAATGAAGAAGGAGCAGCAAGTGATTTTTTCGAATGATTTAGGGATTCAAAACAGGATGAAATGAAGAAGAAGCAAGTGTTTTTAGGGATTAAAAGCTCACGTGACTATCACGTGAAAGTCAATGGTTAATTTCAACGGTCAAACCCTAAAAACCGTTATAAGGTAGTCTTTTGCAAAGAAATGTATTATATAAGTAGTTTTTTGCAAAAAATTTTAATAAAGTAGTTTTTTGTAAATATGGGTATAAAATAGGTAGTTTAATATAATTTTCTCTAAAAAAATCAATTTTACTTTAAAGATATTAATTATAACCTTAAATTGATTAATTACTGATTATATATTTATAAAAAATTATAATTAGATAGATTGTGTTACTGATCTCTTGATAAAATATGCTAATTATTGGGAGCAAAGTCGAAATTCGAAACTGATTCACATTCATCCCTACTACCCCAATCGCCAATTTTAACTCTACCGGGCAGCTTCCCCCTCGCTGCGCCCAACAACCCACTGCCTAAACCAAAATATTCAGTGAAGCCGGCTGCCAGTCAAGACAAACTCCGTCCTTCACTTGAGTCGGATTTGTCAATATCTCTCGCTGCTCAGATCAGTCGCGCTTCTTCATCAATCTCCATAGCTATCCCTCCGACGTCCTTCAATCTCCATAACTGTCTAGAAAGTAGAAAGCTCGAATCTCCACTTTTTCCCAAAGAAGAAGAAACACAATCCTTGTTTCACCACTTGAGCATTAAACCTAAATTGCCGGGATTTTTTTTTTTTTTTTTTTTTTTTTTTTTTTTCCAATAGCTGCTTGAGTTTTAGGGCGGACACTGTTCAGAATTTGATAAGCCGGGTAGTAGAATCTGATAGAAATTGACGGCTTTCGTTACTGAATGAGCCAACTTTGAATGAGCCAACTTGTGCTTGTTAAGAGGCATTGAAGACTGTAAGTCATTCTTTTATTCTCTTTTTAAATCCTAATCAAACCATTTGAGGCACTGAATTCACCTCTCTAATCCTATTGCAATTTTCAAATGACACAATCCGATCCATGAAACTGCAAATTCCTCTTATTTTTACCTAAATCCAACCGTTTTTGGAAACAAAATTGAATAAATTAGTTTGAAATTATTGTAGCAATCAGGCAACATAATCGCCACTCAATACGAAGCGATAAAAAAAGAAAATGAAAACCTGATTTCTGATTGAAATTTATAATTTTTCTTGAGTATATGAAATCGAATTGACAAAATTTTCTTCCTTCCCGTCGGAATTTTGGATTGACAGACAACTATTTTTGTTTTACCATGTTAGTCGTTTTTTTGAGTAGTTTGCTGAAACAGTTGACGATTTGCAAATTTTTGTAATGGCTGAGAAAACTATTGCAAATTCAAGATGCATATACATACATGAGACTGGAAAATGGCCTTCACATACAGTTGATATTCACCACATTGTTTATCAAAAAAAGCGTCGATGGCATATACTTGCGTGCTTCTCGGCTCTTGTTTTACTGCTGAATACCTTTTATTTACTACTAGGGCAGGTATGTTGCTACAATTTTTTAGCTATCTTATTATTTTGCATTATTTTAGCCTATATGATTATGTGTATTTTAATCGAAATTGCTTTTCTTAAAAATTATTCCCGAGCGTTTTTAGGTATGAATTGCGGTTATGTTGTTTGGCAGGATATACAAGTATCAATTCTTCTTTTGTACTTGATAATTGGTGTTGTACTTATCAGATTATTGCGTCAAAGAGTTGTTGAGAAAGGTATGTAAATTGCAAGATCCATTGACCCTTTATCACCTCAAAAATGTAAAACAGTGTGCTATTTTGGATAGAATAACGAATCTTTTATCTAATGAGAGGACAAGTCTGATTTACAGCTCTATTTATTGAAAAAGATGTATTTTTCTTCTATAAAAGGGAGGAATTTCGAAAATACAATCATTTTTTATTTTGAATGTTCTGGAACAAATTTTTCTATGATTAACAGGTCCTGAATGAATTTATATACTTATATTTTCATTGTTTATGTCACAGAGTCTGTAGTGATCATCCCAGGGTTCGGAGTCCAAATTGAAACTCTCTATAAAAGGTACTTATTCTTGTTTACGATTTTTGAACAAATGTCTTATGTGACCATACATTTGAGGGATGAGATCTTTAAATTTTGTGATAGTACATCTGCAATACTGATGTGCATATGATAATGATGTTCACACATCTAGTAATGAAATGTACACCTCTCATTTGTTTTCAGTCAAAGGAGAGCATGATGTAGGCATATGAATGTCACACTGCATGCACCTGGTTAGAGTCCTTAAGTTTTCCAGTTTATTCCTAAAACAATGAATGGAGTTTGTAGAAATCATGTCCATATAATATTAGCTTTTTGCATTGATATTTTAAAATGACCTAGCTGTTCTATGGATAATATTTGGTTCCATTTTTGACATAATTCTGCTATTGGCTGGTTCAGTTGAATAACCACATATCTATATTTTCTTAACTATCTTTGAAAACTGTTGTCCATTCATTTATTTAGTTTTTGAATCTTCTATATTCAATATATTTAGAGTAGAATATGTTTCTTGTTTTGTTCACTATCTAGCTTTGGGTTTTCTCATATGTCATGTTGGTTCTTCACTTGCAAAAATTGCATGCTTAGCAGAATATAGTTATGAAACAAGACTGAAGGTGATTTCCTGTTATATAATGATGTCTAATATAGGGATGGACAAATTTTGTTTACAACAAGGCATTACCCCAGCAAAGTAGCTCCAAAATCCAGCCTAGGGTTTTGGACAAACTTTGTTTAATTGATTTTAATACTGTTTTATTTTTGATGAATTATATAAGGCTTGATCTTTAATTCTATTTTCTTCCAACTTTTCTTTTTCTTTACTTCTGTTGCTCATAGTGGGACAGCTATTCGTCATTTTCTCCCTATTGACAAGATTTTGAAGCCCATACTGAATGAATGTGTGACGCCAGTTACATGTTATTGGAGCTTGGCATTATTGTTGCGTGAAGAAGGTGAATTGAAGCTAATTTTTAAGGTACATTAAAAGTGATCTCTCTACGACACTCATTCCGTAGCTCTCTGCGTTGACAGTGAATTTTTTTTAGTCTAAAAAAATTCATCAAGAAGAATGCGAACCAACTTTGAAACAGTTAAATAATCTTTTGTTTGATGCAGATTGTTTTTCACAAGTTGTGCACCTTCTGCATTTGACCTAAAGTTAGGTCCATATCCATGATCCACTGACCCACCCACACTATTAGCCTTACTATTTCACTCTCCTTAATCTTCATGCTCACACCTAATGGATTGTTTAATATAGTAAGGGGTTGTATGATTTTGAATGAGTCGTATAAGAATTCTTGGTTTTCTTTAGTGACGGATATATCAGGACGTAATCTGTACATGTAGTGTGGGTGGTACTAACTGTTGCTCTCCTTTGCCAGGAATTGCGACCCCCACTTAAGATGTTGCTACCAGTTTGGAAAGCACTTTGTGCAGCTACAGATTCCAGTGGAGACTTAGCTGTATCATCAAATTCTCCACCAAATTTTTTGTAAGGTAATAATTTACTCCTCTATGTGGATCTAAGAAATCTATATCATGTGACACTTGTGTTACTATGACTTCTGATGACTTTTTGCATTACTCGAAAGGGCAAGGCTCCTTACTATCAGCTTTGTGTATTAAAAACACATAATTTATGTCAACCTTTGTGCTGCTTAATGACGAGATCATTAAGTAGCTGTCGCACTATGAGCAACAGAAGTAAAGCTGAAGTTCACGTCTTTAATAATCTCGGTTATCTGCTACGTAATGATCTGTACTACTTGATCACAAACAATCCTTGTTCATTGCAGAGATTTAGAAAATACCTGGAAAAAACCGACTTTTGTGAAAAACTACCTAGAACAAATTTTTTTGTCAAAAAAATACCTAGAAAATTTAATTGTTTTGTCAAAACATACCTAGTAATAGAATTCGTCAATATTTTCGTTAGTTTTTCAAATTTTTAAAAAAATAATACTAATAATGAAGGCATAAGTTAGAAACAACACGTGGTGACATGGGTTCCCAAACCCCATTTTCCCCGAATCAAACATTGAGAAGTTAGGGTTTCGAAAAGCAAAACAAACAAATTGTGCTTCTTCTAAATCACGCAACCATGAACGCCACAGAAACAATTTTTTAGAAAATGGGTTTAGATGAATCTTCTTCCTTGATTTTAAAGGCTTGATTTTCGAACACCTCATAAACAATTTTTTTGAAGGCTTGATTTTCGAACTGGAAGCTGGTAAGGAAGATTTTCACAGGTTCTTTAATGGTGAAGGAGAAGTATTTTCCAAATCTAGGATTCTTATTTGTTGAATGAGGAAGATGATGAGGAATTATTGGAGTTCTTTAATGGGTGAAATGGCCACGTGACTTGCACAAGAGAAACTAACGGAAATATTGACCAATTCTGTTAGTAGGTTTGTTTTGACAAAACAATTAGATTTTCTAGGTAGTTTTTGACACAAATTTGTTCTAGGTAGTTTTTAACAATTTTCAATATATATATATATATATATATATATATATATATATATATATATATATATATATATATATATATATTGTTAAGTTCCAGTGAGAACCAAACTTATATGAGAATCAAGATATATATATATATATATATATATATATATATATATATATATATATATATATATATATATATATATATATATATATATATATATATATATATATATATATATATATATATATAGGGTTAAGTTCCAGTGAGAACCAAGCTTATATGA